>NC_053132.1:12652382-12744882 GCF_010015445.1 Perca fluviatilis
TTGTACTACTAACTTTCGACTTTTAGGCTTTTTTTGTAGCTGGATATATCATTTGTTTCATCTAAGTATGAATATATGACATATGAATGTGGATAACGTTAGTGATATTAAGAGGCTTGCTACAGTTGCATTTTTAGTGATGAATCGGTAAAAGCACATTTTATTTCTCTGATTCACGGCTTTGTTCTAACGCCGCTGGGTGCTCCCTCTCTTCAGTCACTCTCTAGGTCGCTTGACCATATAACGTCACAGTGCTTTCGGGCAAGCATTAGTTGTGTTTCCTTCAAACTATTTCATGCGCATTTTGAAGTATCACATTAGAAAATGTTGATAGAAATGGCAAAAATTCCAAAAAACGTCCTCAAATTCGCAAAAATGGTTTTTACGCTTGCTTGAGGGGGTTTTGGCCTTTTCCGAAAAAGAGTTAATGCACAAAATGGGAGATGGAAACAGCTTTGCCGAATTAGTTGTGACTAATTAGCATGTAACCCACATGACTATAGTCCCGGTATCCATCGGATGAATTGGTTCTGCCACAACCCTGTATACTGCACAGGTGGCCAACTTGTAATATGCTACCTCTCTCCATTTAGCCAAAGAACTTAGCTTTTTAAATTCTTTGATTTAGCAAGCCGGTTTGCAATCTACAACCACGCGTCACGTCAACTTGTGACAAAACTACGCTTTGCGTAGTCTAGTTTATTCGCTCTAAACCATTTGATGGAAACGCTTCTAATTCAGATTTTCTTTTTTTGCGACATTTTAAAAGTTTGCTTAAAATTCTCTTGACAATTAGATGGAAACATGGCTATTATGGCTCCGTCCAAAACTCTGCCATTTCGACCAGCTGTTTGTAACATAAAACTAAAATGGATTATGGATCATTTTATAGTTTATAGCTGACATCTCTATTGGCGGTTGAAACAGGTGACGTCTCTTACGTTCATAAACCAGCCTATGCAACTTGAACAGCTGAGTCGCAGCGAAACCATCAGCTGGCTTGAGTCGAGCTGAGACGGGCCGGTTCACACGACTGCATCTTTTCCCTGCGACGTTCTAAAACGGTTTTGTCTCGTCGCGCATCTTCGGTCTGAACTGGGCTTTAGTGGTTTATTGATAAAAGAGGGGAAGAAATATTCTACAGATTGGAATACCTCTCCCAGAAGCGTTTTCTCGATCCTTCCCTTCACCAGCCTGGCAAAGTCAGCGTCGTCTTCCACATCCAAATGAGCAGTGATTATAGGGGTGCTGGGAAGAGAGGAGAGGGCTTTCAATGGATTATTCAAAACAAATTAGGGATGTATTCATTAAGAGACTATTTCTGTGGCCCGGCAGTGCTCATTCTGCTAAATGCCCTAATTCAGTGTCTAAACCGTGTGGCTTGAATTGCTTCCATACACAATTGCTTCTACACAAAGACAACATTTCTGTAATTATATAATCATACCTGATGTTCTTGGAGGCATTGATGATCTCTTTGATGCGAGGCACCCCCAGAGTGATGTTCATGGACGCTACACCAGCAAAGTGGAAGGTTTTCAGGGTCATCTGAGTACCGGGCTCTCCGATGCTCTGGGCACACAGGGCCCCAACTGCTGAGCCTGGTTCCATCTGAGCTCTTTGCGAGCAAACACATGATAACAGGGGGTCGCTCAGCGGAATCAACTAACCATGGCAGTTAGCATACAAACATTAACTTCATCATTAGCTCAATAGCCCTCAGGTGACGTCGATGAGTGTGCATGACAGTGTGATAAAAACAAGCCAATAACTTGATTAAAACACTACTCTTACAAGAGAATAGCAAAGTATGTAACTAAAGGCCGTTTTATGGTCCTGCACAGGCTCCACGCAGAGCTTCAACCGTGATTCGCTAGTATTCCATAAGTATACTTTATATGGCTGAAATGGCGTGGGGGGGGGGGGTGTGTGTGTGTGTGTGTGTGTGTGTGTGTGTGTGTGTGTGTGTGTGTGTGTGTGTGTGTGTGTGTGTGTGTGTGTGTGTGTGTGTGTGGGGAGTGCGAGGTAGAGCGAGGGAAAAGTGAGAGTGACGGCGATTAGCTTTGGAGCGACTACCAACTCAAAGTGTCTCCCCTGTGTTTTCTGACCAACATGGGAAATCTTTAGCAGGAAACGTTAAACCTCTCGTTGACACGTTGTTTATGGAGAAGGACAACCAGGAAATGAGTCAGGGGAAATTCAACGCTACCAAGCCACGGCCGAGCGACGTGCGTCGCCGCGACGTGTAGTTACATTTTTCGAGAGGTGCACGTCAGGCTACGGCGTAGGGTCCGGCGTAGACGCAGAGGAATCTGCGGGGGTACGCTGTCGATTCAACGCACAACCATGAAAAGGCCTTTAGCCTCACTATCTTTGTTTTTTATTGAAAAAAATGCAAGTGAAAACCTGTTTTTGTAAACTATGTCTAATAATAATAATAATAATAATATCTAATATAACAAAACAGTTTAACAGATTGGTTTTGGTGGGCATATACAGTGCCTTGCGAAAGTATTCGGCCCCTTTGAACGTTTCGACCTTTTGCCACATTTCAGGCCTCAAACATAAAGATATAAAACTGTAATTTTTTGTGAAGAATCAACAACAAGTGGGTCCCAATTATGAAGTGGAACGAAATTCATTGGCTATTTCAAACTTTTTTAACAAATAAAAAACTGAAAAAGTGGGCGTGCAAAATTATTCAGCCCCTTTACTTTCAGTGCAGCAAACTCTCTCCAGAAGTTCAGTGAGGATCTCTGAATGATCCAATGTTGACCTAAATGACTAATGATGATAAATAGAATCCAGCTGTGTGTAATCAAGTCTCCGTATAAATGCACCTGCTCTGTGATAGTCTCAGAGGTCCGTGTAAAGCGCAGAGAGCATCATGAAGAACAAGGAAAACACCAGGCAGGTCCCAGATACTGTTGTGGAGAAGTTTATAGCCGGATTTGGATACAAAAAGATTTCCCAAGCTTTAAACATCCCAAGGAGCACTGTGCAAGCGATAATATTGAAATGGAAGGAGTATCAGACCACTACAAATCTACGAAGACCCGGCCGTCCCTCTAAACTTTCAGCTCATACAATGAGAAGACTGATCAGAGATGCAGCCAAGAGGCCCATGAACACTCTGGATGAACTGCAGAGATCTACAGCTGAGGTGGGAGACTCTGTCCATAGGACAACAATCAGTCGTATACTGCACAAATCTGGCCTTTATGGAAGAGTGGCAAGAAGAAAGCCATTTCTTAAAGATATCCATAAAAAGTGTCGTTTAAACCTGGGAGACACCTGGGAGACACACCAAACATGTGGAAGAAGGTGCTGTGGTCAGATGAAACCAAAATCGAACTTTTTGGCAACAATGCAAAACGTTATGTTTGGCGTGAAAGCAACACCGCTCATCACCCTGAACACACCATCCCCACTGTCAAACATGGTGGTGGCAGCATCATGGTTTGGGCCTGCTTTTCTTCAGCAGGGACAGGGAAGATGGTTAAAATTGATGGGAAGATGGATGGAGCCAAATACAGGACCATTCTGGAAGATACCTGATGGAGTCTGCAAAAGACCTGAGACTGGGACAGAGATTTGTCTTCCAACAAGACAATGATCCAAAACATAAAGCAAAATCTACAATGGAATGGTTCACAAATAAACATATCCAGGTGTTAGAATGGCCAAGTCAAAGTCCAGACCTGAATCCAATCGAGAATCTGTGGAAAGAACTGAAAACTGCTGTTCACAAACGCCTCCATCCAACCTCACTGAGCTCGAGTTGTTTTGCAAGGAGGAATGGGCAAAAATGTCAGTCTCTCGATGTGCAAAACTGATAGAGACATACCCCGCGACTTACAGCTGTAATCGCAGCAAAAGGTGGGCGCTAGCAAAGTATTAACTTAAAGGGGGCTGAATAATTTTGCACGCCCAATATTTCAGTTTTTTATTTGTTTAAAAGGTTTGAAATATCCAATAAATTTCGTTTCACTTCATGATTGTGTCCCACTTGTTGTTGATTCTTCACAAAAAATTACAGTTTTATATCTTTATGTTTGAGGCCTGAAATGTGGCAAAAGGTCGAAAAGTTCAAGGGGGCCGAATACTTTCGCAAGGCACTGTAAATCAATATCAATCAATATCAATCTATTCCTTTTAAAACTACTGTTTTGTTGAAAACGGGTATCAAACAAAGTTCATGCGCTTAGGAGTCTTGTACCTCATGTACTTGTCTCTGCAGGTTTCAAGGAACTTCTCCAGCTGGGTGGGGGTTATGCGGTCCAGCTGATAAAGAACTTTTGGCTGCAATAGAAAAGTAGAGAGAGACAAGCAATTAGGTTTCAGATATAGCGGAGCTTTCGTTGCATTCAGCACATTAATCGACGGGGAGCCTACCTCGCTGGTGCCATTGTCGTTGATGCCGTACTTGTCTCTGGTCTTCTTGATCCTTTCTGAGATGCTCTTAATAAAGGTCTTTATCTCCTACAGTTGAGGGACGTGAATACAACCGTTTCAAAGATCAAGTCAAAAGGCTCATTAACACCTTTCAGAACAGATAATGCAGTCTGTGACGAGACATGTATGCTGACACAGAATACACTGTCATGCAGTTGTTAGATAGTACGGCGAATCACATTCTCTTTCACAATCTCGTTAAAAACCATCAGCAGTGCTTTAAAGACAGCAGTCAGATGTCGATGACCACATGAATCTAAGCACAAGGACAAGGGCTTTTCAAAAGAGTGTCAATGGGGTTATTAAATAAATGATCAATCTGTTCCAGGCAGCTCTCGCGGACACACCATTCTCGATTCAGTTAAACCACAACTCAGCATGCTCGGTCACTATACCTCCAGGTACGTCCCTGAGCCTGTGTCAGTTAACTCCTTCACAAAAAGGGGGGAAAGGTTGGCATCAATTACTGCCAGCACACCACTTTACTTTAGTAACTGGCTTTGACTTCATGTAATTAATCTAATAACTACATCCTTTTTTCGAAAGAAAACCTTTCATATGCCATTGCCATGTTATTCCTCATTATAGCATACTGTCAAAAGCATGTTTTCTTGTGGAATTATGTATGTGGTCGCATTGCATCGCAACCACAGGAGGTTAATGATTTTATCTCTGAACCATTTAACAGACTGTTACTGCACCTTCAGTCCAGTCCTTCAAATAAACTAAAACGTAACACACACACACACACACACACACACACACACACACACACACACACACACACACACACACACACACACACACACACACACACACACACACACACACACACACACACACACACACACACACACACACACACACACACACCAAATAAAACTATTTATTCTGAAATACAGGTGGGAATGTGAGTGTTCTGCCACAACTTTGGTTTTTTTATGTTCATTTTTTGTTTCCATATCCATTCAGCAGTTGAACTATGATTGTGGTTTCCTGCAGCAGTGTGAGGCACTTCTGCATGACATGGACAATAAGTTGTTTTATCAACAAGAGAGAGCGAGAATCAACAATCCTTTTTTTTTTTTTATTTAAAAACATATAATGGGTGTAATTAATCTCAAACCCTTTGTGCATTCTGCAAAAGTGAACAAAAATCTGAAGTTCCAAGCACTTCTATATATTAAATAAAGAAGAAACTGTAACAGCACTGTACTGTGATGAGGTTACCTCCAAGAAGGTCTCTCTGCAGCACAAGAAGTCAGCTCTCTTCATGATGACATCAGCAGTGAGGACCAGCTCGTTTTGACTGAGTGCCGGCTCGTCTGGACACACATAGACCGCCTGGGGGGGGTGGGGGAAGGAGAAGGAGATCACTGGGAGCCAACACAACAGAAGCACATCACAGTTCCTGATAGCTCCCTCACTAAGAGTTAACAGCTCCTGATAGCCGATTCTCAACTCAAAAACATAACTGAGGAGGTTGTCTTGACAACTGCCTTGTTCCCGAATTAACTCCATTGGAAATAGTGTCATTCTACAGTCAATATTCAATCTATGAGCGATACAGATTTTCAGCTGAGGGAAGATGTTATACATGCATTACGTTACAGTATATACGCTACTGAACGCAGCCAGGCACTTACAGTAGCGCTTGCTGCATGCATCGCGTTGCAGGGTTTCTTGCCACAGGAACACATACAGTGCCTTGCGAAAGTATTTGGCCCCCTTGAACTTTTCGACCTTTTGCCACATTTCAGGCCTCAAACATAAAGATATAAAACTGTAATTTTTTGTGAAGAATCAACAACAAGTGGGACACAATCATGAAGTGGAACGAAATTTATTGGATATTTCAAACCTTTTAAACAAATAAAAAACTGAAATATTGGGCGTGCAAAATTATTCAGCCCCCTTAAGTTAATACTTTTGTAGCGCCACCCTTTTGCTGCGATTACAGCTGTAAGTCGCTTGGGATATGTCTCTATCAGTTTTGCACATCGAGAGACTGACATTTTTGCCCATTCCTCCTTGCAAAACAGCTCGAGCTCAGTGAGGTTGGATGGAGAGCGTTTGTGAACAGCAGTTTTCAGTTCTTTCCACAGATTCTCGATTGGATTCAGGTCTGGACTTTGACTTGGCCATTCTAACACCTGGATATGTTTATTTGTGAACCATTCCATTGTAGATTTTGCTTTATGTTTTGGATCATTGTCTTGTTGGAAGACAAAATCCTCGTCCCAGTCTCAGGTCTTTTGGAGACTCCATCAGGTTTTCTTCCAGAATGGTCCTGTATTTGGCTCCATCCATCTTCCCATCAATTTTAACCATCTTCCCTGTCCCTGCTGAAGAAAAGCAGGCCCAAACCATGATGCTGCCACCACCATGTTTGACAGTGGGGATGGTGTGTTCAGGGTGATGAGCTGTGTTGCTTTTACGCCAAACATAACGTTTTGCATTGTTGCCAAAAAGTTCGATTTTGGTTTCATCTGACCACAGCACCTTCTTCCACATGTTTGGTGTGTCTCCCAGGTGGCTTTTGGCAAACTTTAAACGACACTTTTTATGGATATCTTTAAGAAATGGCTTTCTTCTTGCCACTCTTCCATAAAGGCCAGATTTGTGCAGTATACGATTGATTGTTGTCCTATGGACAGAGTCTCCCACCTCAGCTGTAGATCTCTGCAGTTCATCCAGAGTGATCATGGGCCTCTTGGCTGCATCTCTGATCAGTCTTCTCCTTGTATGAGCTGAAAGTTTAGAGGGACGGCCGGGTCTTCGTAGATTTGTAGTGGTCTGATACTCCTTCCATTTCAATATTATCGCTTGCACAGTGCTCCTTGGGATGTTTAAAGCTTGGGAAATCTTTTTGTATCCACATCCGGCTTTAAACTTCTCCACAACAGTATCTCGGACCTGCCTGGTGTGTTCCTTGTTCTTCATGATGCTCTCTGCGCTTTACACGGACCTCTGAGACTATCACAGAGCAGGTGCATTTATACGGAGACTTGATTACACACAGCTGGATTCTATTTATCATCATTAGTCATTTAGGTCAACATTGGATCATTCAGAGATCCTCACTGAACTTCTGGAGAGAGTTTGCTGCACTGAAAGTAAAGGGGCTGAATAATTTTGCACGCCCACTTTTTCAGTTTTTTATTTGTTAAAAAAGTTTGAAATAGCCAATGAATTTCGTTCCACTTCATAATTGGGACCCACTTGTTGTTGATTCTTCACAAAAAATTACAGTTTTATATCTTTATGTTTGAGGCCTGAAATGTGGCAAAAGGTCGAAACGTTCAAGGGGGCCGAATACTTTCGCAAGGCACTGTAGCAGTTATGCAAAAAAATCTAAGTAAGAACATGGTTTGATTTTATATGCAAGGTTGTTGTTGCTCCCACTAAACTACTGAATGTGTGGTGTGTTCTATGGTCATTTGCCCACGCTCGCTCTAAAATGAGCTTCTATAAAATCACAGGTAGCATACATTAATAGTTTACTATATTATTAATCAGAACAACGTTACACGTGAAAATTGGTATAGGAATAATGTTATCGTTGGTCCTGATTTGCTGAAGTCCATTTTACACTGCTGGTATATTGCAGTTAATAAAACAACGATTAAAAATATTAACAGCCTATTGTTAGGCCTATTTATAACAGATAATATTCAAAATTATTTCACTTTGATTTGTCGAAAAAATAAAGTGATTTCCATGTCTCCTTCATCGTGGAACAGTGTCAGACCTAAATGCAGTTCTTGAGTATAACATCAAGTTTGAGGTGTCAGAGCTGTAGAATGAGCAGCAGATTAGAAATTTGCATTGAGAGTGCATTGAGTGGTGAAATAAATATATTCACTTATGAATTTACACAATAAAAATGTTGTGCCAGAATTACTCTATTGTCTTATTTGCAGCAACAGTGTTGCTTTTTAATTTTTTTCATTCATTCTTCATAGGTAGAGGTAGGCAGCACGCAATCTGTCCATTTTGTGTGGTAGAAGAGTTGGCCCGCAGGGTTTCCCGCAGCACTTTGACAGTGTAACTGTCGTTTATTCACATTTAAAAAGGGATAAATCGCCATTTCACCGTCGCGTGCGCGTCGGAGTTTGTCAACAAATGTGCGGGCATCTGGGGCATGCCTGGGCAGAGACGGGGTCAGTGGACTTACCGGAGCATTGGCATATGGCAGGCAGAGAGCATTTATATATGTATCTCTACCCTGTTCTTCACATCAGTGAGGCTTTCTTCCCTTGTTTCAATGAAGTGAATACATGACGAAGTGACTGGAACTATCCATCACCTCTCGCGCATGGATTCTCAAGGTCCTGGCTGTTGCCCGGTCTTTGAGACACAGCTGTTGTCCGTTTTTTTTTCTAATCACTATACGCGGTTCACAACACACGGTTAGTTAGCGTAGTTAACACTACACACAGTGAAATTACGTGTCCTGTTTTTATTTCACGCATCCTATCTGCTTTGAGTGAGTGAATCTATGGGCTGAGCTATTATCACAGAGCTGTTTGTTTTGGAGAAGAGTTGTCAGGCGAAGTGGAAGAGAGCGTGTCACAGAGGATAATGGGAGCCATGCGAGTAAAACTGTTATAGCACTTTTTTTTTATATAGTTTAATGAGCTTAAAATTGCACATTTTTGAAAAAATTTGAAAAGCTGGTTATTTATTAATTATAAATTATTATTGAAATGCAAAACTTAGTGTATTAGTGTAGTAACCCCCCCCCCAATCCCTACCTGCCAACCCTACCACATTAACTAACAAATTTTCTGCGGGAAACCCTGGGCCCTTTCATGTGGACGTGCACAGAGCCTGAAATAGAAAGCCTGGGTTAAGAGAGCAAGTTGATAACCACCGTCATGGTATCCATTATCTCTGATTAGGTCGTCAGGCTTTGTCGAGCCAGTTAAGGCAAAGAAACCCTGCCTCTGTCGAACTTGTTTGGTGGTACACCCCTCTGGAAGTTAATCTCCTGTTGACCAGAAAATCTATTCTAAAGTACTGATCAAATAACTCGGCCAACTACACCACTTCCCCGCAAAAAAACAAAAACAATTTAATCTTCATGCAATTTTATTCACGCCGGGGGTCGTTAATGCAGAAAGGTTTTTCAGTAAAAAATTAATTTGCTGTAATTTAAGCTCCCGTGTGTTTTCACATGCTAATGAACTGCCTCTCTGGATGGCAGTAGGCTTCTCGCAGTGGGAGAATATTCACACTGGTGTTTGTTCTCCCAGAGAACCAGCATTTAATGAAAAGCTTCACTGAACCAATGCTATGAGACAGAGAAGCTTGGCTTTCTTAATGAATGTTGCACAAGGCTGATAACACATCTGTCCTTTGTCCTTTTCTGGGCCTGTTTTGTATCTGTGAGGTTGAACTTGCCCAGGCAACAGTGAAGACACTGTTTGAGAGTAATAAAAAAATCAGATGAAGGTATAGTTGGGGCACTGAATTGGACGTTCATTACCATGGCAACGGGCGGAGTTTTGAAGCATTAAGGTCAGCCCGAGATATAGTAAATGGCAATATATTCATTGTTTCTAGAAATGCATACAATTGCCACAGAGCCAGCACCTACTCCAGCAACTGGATGCCCATTTTTTTCCTATTCATTCCTGCTTCCAGCTGGGCAGATGGATTTTCTAAGCTGTAATTATTCGGGATAACACTGAGCCTGCATAAAAAGTGTTTTTAGTGAAACACAACAGACTGAACATTAGCATACCAAACTCTGAGTAGTGTGTATTGCACATTCATTGTTTATCAAAGTTGAGATACGGATATGTAAGACCAAACAAAACAAAAATGAAAGACAATTATTGGAGTTGAATGTGACTGCACTAACAAGACAGGTTATGTGACATAAATGAACTATTCATTTGTTAGTGTGTTGGTGTATGGCTGTGTAGGGAGGCAGGGATGCATCTGTGTGGATGCGTTTTAAAGATTATTTTTTGGGACATTTTTAGGCCTTCATTTATATAGGACAGCTGAAGACATGAAGCGAAGAGAGAGGGGGAATGACATGCAGAAAAGGGCCGCAGGTCAGAGTCGAACCCACGGCTGCTGAGTAAACCTCTATATATGGGCGCCTGTTCTACCAGGTGAGCTACCCAGGCGCCCTGTGTGGATGTGTTCAAGGAGCACTAAGCACTAAGGAGAACACTAAAAAAAGAGAAAAAGAAAAAGAGGGCCAAAAGAAAGAAAATGCCATGCTGGTAAAAACTGTCCGCTCACCCGCATGTTGTCTAGGACTCTCTTAAACTCCAGCGGCTCATCCTTTCCCTCCATGGCAGCTGGATCCAGACCATCGCCGCCATAAATGAACTGGATGACGTCGCCAGTGGAGCTGCGTACTGTCAGGTCGTACTGTGAGCACAAATCCTCCAGGGACTTAACCAAACGCCTCTGTCCAAGCACAGGCAGGAACACAAAAAATATCAGTGACATATGTAACTGACGCATGGGGAAAAAAAGCACCCTCTGTCTGCACTGACCTGAAAGTATACTTACAGTTCAGACATACACTATATCTGAAAATACATCTGAGATGCAACCTAATAAACTCATAAGATAAAAATGTTCAGACTTTTATATATACTGTACATATCATTTGCATATGTGAAGACATACTTTAATTAACTGAATGACGAAAAGGTTTTAATTTTTTATAATCGATAAATCATATAGGTAATTTGTCATGCAAAAATGCCAAGCATTCACCAATTTCAGCTTCAAAATGTAACGATTTGCTGCTTTTCAGTGATCGTATCATTTTAAATTGAATGTAGTTGGGTTTTGGACTGTTGGTTAGACAATTAGCAACATAAGGAATTCATCCTGGGCTTTGGGAATCTGTGCTTGGCATTTTTGCTTTAGTAAGATGGAAAAGCATAAGATATGGTGAGAGTAACCAAAACAGTAAAGTTACATTTAGCTGTAAATCCCTATAAAGCTCTGTAAAGTGATTTAGTAGATCTTACTAGTACCAGTTTGTGCTACAAAATAGTGACTACTACTTAAAAAAGCTGCATAAATGCACACCAAAGTCTACTGGACAAACAATAAACACCTTAACTGACACTGCAGCTAGGCACACACTGTTATTCATGTGCACTATTCATCAGCATGGCAACAAAAGTACCCTGAGGGGAGAAATAATCATCAGGCATTACCTGCATATATCCAGTCTCTGCCGTTTTCACAGCAGTGTCCACCAGACCCTCCCGGCCAGCCATGGTGTGAAAGAAAAACTCTGTGGGTGTCAGGCCAGAATAGAAGCTGTCGGCCACAAAGCCTTTAGCAGCAGGCAGCTGTAGAAAAAAAAAAGTCAAGCCATTAACAGGCCTGAGTGTTCTAGTGTGAAATGTGCTTATTTTTATACAGGTTTCCCTGTTATTATACGATCAGAGAAACAGAGATATAAATCGAGACCGTAAATCGAGTAATTAACTGCACTGATGCTTTTTGATTTAGCCAATCAGAGGTTGGGGAAACTTCAGAGTTGATGAGCCAGTGTGATAACTGGATGTGTGTATTTGAAAGATCTCAAATAAAAGTAATTAATAAAAAAATAATAATAACATTGTATATCTCAACAAACAATTTCAGAATAGGCCATGTATGATGATGCCTTTGAGAAAAAGATAGCACAATAACTAAAATGAATAAATTGGATCTTACTTTCGAGTGCTTTTCAAAGTGAGGAAGGGAGCGGTTCTCAAAACCATCAGGTACTCGAGAGCCACTTATGGCCTGCTGGCCCACACAGGCAATCATCTGAGATATATTAATGAAAGATCCTGTATGTGTAGAGAGGAGGTTCACAAACAAAAATGAATAACAATGAAAAACGTGCAAAGATACACAATTTCTCAACCATTTGAGCAGAAGAGCAAAGTCGATTTCATTTGTTGTTTAAGATGCAGACAAGCATGTATTTGGAAGTTATTGTCAGAGTAACAAAGTCTCAACAGGTGAATAGGAGGATAATCAGTTTAAAAATGACAATTGTTGGTTTTCCCAGTTTCCTCAACTGCCTCAGCATTCACAAACAAATCTTAAAATTAAAAAAATATATGGAGCCAAAGTGAGATTTCATTATTGGTTAAGTTTCCTTTCCAGCGAGCTTACCTTTGGAGCCGCAAAGAGCCATGATCAGAGGGCTGTTGCTCTTGTCAAGCTCCCTGAGGCAGGCACTGCCAGCTCGGTCTCTGATGACGGACAGCTCTCTCAAAATGAGAGCCTATTGAGAAAGGCACAAAATAAACATACAAACATTAAGTAAGCCAACGTCAAAAAATACACAGTCAAAAACTGCGTTGTTTACCATGTTCAGAGCCTTTTCAAAGAGATTCTACAAATGTTTCAATCCACACCGAATGAGTAGTGCGTGTTGATACGGGACCCTTTCTGCAAAGTCGGCAATGTAGATGTGCGATGTAAATGTAACTCACTCTCAAAAACAGTAGCCTAAAATTGGTTACGACATGGGAGAATTAAGGTACCACATTTGTCATTAATTAGTAAACTAGCAATCTGTGATTTCTTGCACTGTGATCAGACAAAAATCACAGCATTCAACAAATATCTGAAATATATAAACATATTATGGTGAAATTATTTTCGCTTTTTGGCCAAGAAACATACCAATGCAGCAATGCATTCAAAGGAAAATGAAGCAGAGGCTTGTGAATTTTGTTTTCCATTTTTCTTTCCAAACATCAGCCCAGTAAAGGTTTTGGTGATTTGCAGCCAAAAAGACATCTTGGCATGTATTAAAACTGGGTTTTATGTTTTTTAGACATCTAGATTACATATAGCCTTCTTTTTAACATTTCAGCGACTATATTTCAACAGGTATATTTCAACATTATTACGTAGGTTTATTTATGAGACGTTACCACAGCATTAATGGCATGTCTTTATAGATGTAGCCTGCTATTGGTCTACGGACGATAAAAGCCTGACCCATTATGGATTTTTGAGGCTATTGCCAGTGCCAATACAGATATTTGAGAGTTTAAAAACTCCAAAAACAAACTATCGGCTGACATTTTGTATATCAACACATACCATACACAACACTTTGTTTAAGGATCACTTAAGGTAGATTATGAAAGAAATTCACTGAGCATGCAACATTTTTTGTAAAAAAAAATTGTCTCTTTAAGTTCTTTTTATTGAACTATATAACATTCTGTCGTGGTGCCATTTCTATTATCAGCCAGCCTGTTCTTCAGCAGCTTCTGTTGAATGGAAATTAGAAAGCTCACCAACTTCAGTTCATATCCAATTCACTTTCAAGACCATTAACCAGTTCTTCCTCTACAGGAAGTCTGTCCACTGATGAGTCACTCGTGGTGTAATAGTTAAGTGCCATGGGGTGAGAGGATATGAGAAGCAATCAAATGTATTGAATGAAATATTTTAAACGTGATGTGCTGTGCACATGGCTCATTAAATGACCGCAGCAGTGAGGATCCAGATGACGTATTTAAATTCACATGGGTGTTTTTGTTTTTCCCTCTATGATATATATATATATATATATATATATATATATATATATTTACCTCCAGAGTCTCCTCTGCTGTGCAGCCTGGCTGCTGCTGCAGCTTTCCCGTGGATAGAGCTTCGATGTATTCGTCACACTTTTTGTAACCGTCATCCAGCAAGTCCTGCTTGGCCTTCAGCAGACCCTGGCCAGGTGTCACATCACCAATGCCAATAGAAAAGCCACGGTTGGCTGAAAGTTGGGAGTAAAAAAAAAAACCAATACATATAAAAACAATATCTCTATACATTATCTAGTATACAGAATTGTTTTTGTGATTGACAAACTATTTAAAAAGGTCTAATATGTACCAAACTACAACAGAGATGAACTCCTTCTATAATCATTTGAGGTATATTTCTACAGAGATTGACCGATATATCTCAATTTTCAGAACAATGTAAGATATACGTTGTGATAAGCTTGGCGACCACCTACAGAGAAACACTGGAGCGAGTCTTGCGAGGCGGGACATGGCGTTAGCAGCCTCCAGCTGCCCCCAGTCTCTTAGCAGGATGTAGAAGATGTTGTTCTTGGAGCCGGACCCCAAAGTGCCCTTGTCCATGCTACCACACATCAGCTCACTGTTGTGAATCACCACGTCTGAAAATGTGATAAGGGAATGTGACAAGAATTGACGTCATTGGGTCCCAGAATAGAAACACGACACAAAGGTGAATAAAACACAGCGTGTCAGAGGGAGAGGGTCAGAGGGTTGCTGAAGGCTGAAAGACATTCAGCTTTGGGGGAGGGGGGGAATCATTACCAATCACCAATTTCCTTGAATTCAATTGTTGAGCTAATAGAAAAGTAGGTTGACCCTCTTAGGCAAGGGGAAAATGACATTATCATTTTTATTACAGTCTCCTAGCGGTGGGCATGAATTTAATATTGTCATTTATCGACTTCCACTGGAACCATTGTGATAATAGGAACACATTATGTTGTCCAAATTGACAACTCACACTACACTACTACACTATTTCACACAAATGTGACAACGAACAGACAACCATGATTCTGCTATGTTTTTTACTTTCTCCCTTTTGTTTTTGCTGCTGTACTTGGGTCTTTTCTAGTGTCTCGCTCAATCAATCAATCAATCAATCAATCAAATTACATTACCTGATTGAATAAAGGTTATAATAAACTTTATGACTTGGTAAAATAAAACCTTTTCATTTGGTGTGTTCCGTGGACATTTTGACTGAAGAAACTCACATGAGTCGTTGTGACAGAGATCCTCTCCCTTGCCACAGTACTGTTTGCCCTTGGTCCGCAGGTTCGCCTTGACGGGACATTCCTTACTCGGCTTCAGAATGAGGCTGAAGATCTGTTTGCCCGTCCACAGAGCAATGGGCTGATGGACACACAGCAAAATATTAGTGCCGGGCCACAAACACAGTTATGTAACAATCACACTACAGTTCAGTACCTTCATGATAGCCGGGCGGGGGAGACAGATCCTGATTTTTTCATCTTTGCCCACAAGGATTGATGCCACTATCTGACAGGTTTTTGATCTGTCAAAGAAAGTGTCCTTCAGCGTCAAGAGGTAGGCGCCTAAGAGGTAGAAATAAGCTATAAAGTTAATGGAAATTAAATACAGTGGATTTTCTAATTTTTAATAAATTAGTAAAAAAGTGCTCCCCCATCAGGTAATAAAAATGGTTATTCAATACCAGGATGATTCAAATATTTAAAGAAAACTAAATTTTCTTTAACCATCAGTGACCAGTTTTCCCTTAAAGGTCCCATGATATGCTGCTTTTTGGATGCTTTTATATAGGCCTCAGTGGTCCCTTAATACTGCATCTGAAGTCTCTTTCGCGAAATTCAGCCTTGGTGCAGAATTACAGCCACTGGAGCCAGTCCCACAATGAGCTTTCCTTAGTATGTTCCATTACTGTGTCTGTAGCTTTAAATGCTATTGAGGAGGAGAAAGGTGGGGCAAGATGGAGGGTGAGGGTGTGGCCTTGACCAACTGCCATGCCTTGCTCGTTTGCAAGCCATGATGTCTCTCTCTTGCTCATGGGCGGGCCAAATTCTCTGGGCGGGCAAAGCAGAGAAAGGGGAGGTAACCTTTCCCCTTATGACGTCATAAAGGGAAGATTCCAGATTGGCCCATTTGAGCTTTCATTTTTCCATTTTGGCCTCCATGTTTCCGTGAATGCAGGCCGTGCATTCACGGACATCGGAAAAACGTTTTTCCGAGTGAAAAGGTGGGAAACTCGGGCTGGATTTGCTAACCGAGTTTTCCAGTTGGTGACGTGTTGTTGACAACTGACGTTTGATCTAGGCGACTTTGGTTCACTGAACATATTTTAATGACAAACTGTTTATTGTGGACAAATGCCTCTGCCAATAAACATACACAGACATAATATGTTTCAAATGATTCATAAATAGGCCTATGTATAAAAAAACAACACATTATCCATGTCTTTTCCCGTTCGTTGTCCTGCAGATAACACAAACAAACACCTGTCCATGTGCTGTTTGGATGCTCGCATAAGAAAACAGTAGCAAATCTTTTGTTATTGTGGCCTCCATGTTTTCACACACCTGATGATCTAGGCTACAGCCAACCGTTGGTGGCAGTCATGCAACAACTAGTTATGCCAAACACAAATATAACAGAAGAAGAAGAACACGCATCCCGACCATGTGAACGTTACCAGTCGGAAAAACAACGTAACCATGGGGGCGGTCCCTGTTATTCCGAGGTGGCATCAGTTTATACCTCTCGCCATTTCTAGCCACTGGGGGACCATAGGCAGGCTGGGGGAACGCATATTAATGTTAAAAAACCTCATTAAGTGAAATGTTCATGCCATGGGACCTTTAATTCAATGATAAACAATTCTCCGCCTAAAAGCACCAGTAGCATCACATCACATAAAAACACTGCCCTGTGACTATCTGCCACGCATGACTGCACTGACCTGTCAGAAAGTCCTGAATAGCAGCAATCAGAGGTTCGCCATTTCTTGGAGTGACAAGATTCGCTTTTGTCTGAAAAAAAAAAATAGTAATTTTTGTTAAAGTGCAGTCAATTTTCTACGGACAATACAGTTCCCAGAGACATCTTTTCATTGCTGAATGTCAACACTGATAGGTGTGTATTCTGAATGGACCACATGTTCTTAATAATTATACCCCCATCAGAACGAGGGCCTCAGCTTTGGCTTCTTCAGTCTGAGGTAGATGAAGGTTCATTTCATCACCGTCAAAGTCGGCATTGTAAGGGGTGCACACACACTCATTGAACCGAAACGTCCTGTGAGGTTTGACTCTGGCCTGTCAAATTGGGAACAGTAAAAACAAAACTAAGACTTACTACATGAGTAATCCCTCAAATTTTGTACTAAGGTTTTTGTAGGAGTAAAGGAATGAATTATAGTCCAAAACTGAGCTTACGATGTGGGCCATGATGCTGAGTTTGTGCAGGGAGGGTTGTCGATTGAAGAGGACGATGTCTCCGTCCATCAAGTGCCTCTCCACCACATCACCAAACCTGAGCTCCTGAGCAATCTTCTCACGGTTTCCATATTTTAAAAACCTGACAGATTAAAATGATGTATTTTCGGTTGGTGAACCACAGCAGGAAAGCACTGGTTTTTAATTTGCAATGGAAGCAGCCAGCCTCACCTTTTTATCTGAGTGTGACGATTCTGGATAAAGTTGGCTCCGGGATGAACCTCAGGACCATTGCGGACCCGTTTCCTCAGTAACTCCAGATTGGCTTTGTTCACCTATTACATAGTATCAAATTTAGATTACTTAGGTTCTGGCATGAAAGGGGTTGTTTAGTGTTGTGAGGCTTACCCTCTCTGGGTATGTCAGGATTTTGGCCACATGCACGGGGACGGCCACCTCATCGATCCTCAGGTTTGGGTCGGGAGAAATGACAGTTCTGCCAGAGAAGTCCACTCTTTTTCCTGAGAGGTTTCCTCTGAATCGACCTGAATTTTTACAGTAAATAAATTTTAGCCTGTAATTCAAAACGTGCACTTTGTTTTCGTCAATGAGTTGAACAAGCAGAGTACAAATTACATACCTGCCATGTGCCAAATTACTGTAAAATGTGGCTTATGCGGTTATATCGATTGATAGCAAAACTCACAAAATCCATTAACATTTGAGACAATAAGATTTAAATGCCAACATAAAAATAACTCTCAATCTCTTTCTCTCATACTGTGTACTGGTTAGTAAGCTTGAAATTAGTACCCACATTTGCTTCGTTGAATGTTTTTACACTGTACCTGATACATTCTTTCACTATTTAAAATAAAAGGCTGGTTAAGAGATTTTAAAGAAAATGTTAATGACTCAGTTTGTCAGATAAAAAAAATGTATCTTAGGGGTTTTTTTTCCTTCTTTTATTTACTTGCTGTTGGCATTTACTGCACAGAGTTAATGATGTACACTGTGTCCAAATGACAGAAAAATAAAATAACACATTTGAATATATTATACAAAAAATAGATATTACAGATTTGAATATACACTATACCTTGTTTCCCCTTAAGTCTCTGCACAAAGCCTCTGGTCCATTTCTTAGGTGCCATGTTGAGGGGGATGCCAGAAAGCTCGCTGTTGATGTAAAGAGCACACTGCAGCTGAAGGAAGTCCCAGTCCTCCATGATCATCTGGGTCTTCGCCCCTGTCATACGATGCTAAATGATAAAAGAGTTTGTTAATCTGGGCTGTCACCATGAAAATTAAGACGTCTGAAAACTGCATTCAAGACCATTTTTTGCTGTAATACAGGTCAAGATTAGATCAAGGCATCTGCAATCATCGTATAACAACACTGAGCAATGTTTGGTTTGTTACAATTTGTTGAGCAGGTCCATTTAGAAACAAAGAACTGTATAATAAATAGGCAGGATTGAAGGTGTAGGGAAGGGATTTGATAAGTTAGAATAATATTAGACACAGATTTTGCCCTCTGTCTTTATTGTTCAGAATGTATGTATGCTCAAGAAAATGTGATTTATTGTAGCAGGAGGCTGCTGGAACCTGAAATAACGGTGTTTTCCTTTGCTAAAGGCTGATATCATTAGCTTACATTTGCCCGCCACAGCTCTTAAAAAAATAAATAAATTATATTGTAGTCGTAGTAGTTGAAATTTACAGTCATCAAACTAGAGGCCCAAGTCTCTGCAGATACCCTGTGCTGGTCAGTAGCAGCCATCGATGATAAGATACAGCACCAACCTTTTTAATGACATCGTTGAGGAAGATTATCTCTGTGAGCTTCATGGTGAGGTCGTCCTCGTTGGTACCTGACTTTAGGTCGCTGACCACAGATGGTCGTATGCAGAGAGGAGGCACCAGGAGGCGGGTGAGAATAAGGTCCGCAGGTTTCCCCGCCTCAGGGTTCATCAGCAGCAGGGGAATGTCTTCTTGGGGAATCCTCTTGAACATGTTTAGCACCACCAGAGGGTTCAGGTTTTCCTGGAGAGGAAATGATAATAAGGGCAAAATGCAGGGTTGCGCAGGGTTGCACAGGGCTTCCACCTAGGGTTAAGTCTCACTTGAGCATTTTTGATAAGGATAATTATACATTTCTTATTTTCATACCTTTTTTTTGGGAAATATACCCATTTTTTTTTTTCATTCAGTAAAATATGCCAAACTTTATCAATGAATCAGCTTATGGTGTTTAGAATTCGCAACGTTTCCTGATTTACATGAGTAAATATGTTGTTGGGCAATAAATTAATAAGACTAAGAATCTGACCCATTGTTCAAAGCCAAGCAAAAAATATTAAAGATACCTTGATACCTTGCCCTACTTCTGTTGTACCTTTTTATCCTACACAGGCTCATCAATTGCCATATCACAGTTGGTAACACTAAATGACGCTAACTGCATAGTGTGAAAGAGTATACAAAGTTCACCTGTGCTCTGGACAGCAGAGGTTCCACCACTTTGTTGTGCTCAATGGCAGTATCAAAGGACTGCAGGAAATCTGACACAAAAACATCCACCACCTTCTTGTTTGTTTTATACTTCTCATGGATGATCTTAAGCAGGCCACACTTTTTCACTGGTCCTGAAGAGCAAAAGAGACACATGACTCAGGATGGATTGCACAAATAGTCAGTGTCAAAAAGCAAATTTGTAAATTGTCTCTTTTCACCATTAAAAGCAGAACAATTCAAACAGATTGTCTTTTTGCGGCATTTATCAGAGATCTTCTTCTTCAACCCTCGTTTCTGGAGATAGGCCAGGTTGGGCCTTTTTAATAAATCCATGAACTGCAGTTTGTCCTCTTTCGTCAGCATTATGCTCGAGCATGTCTTGCAAATCATCTGGAGACATGACAAAATATCACAGCACAATGAGAGAGGTGAAACAAAACAACTTAAATTATTAAGCATTGGTGACATTATGGCTGGATTGTTTACTGCTATGAAAATATAAAAAAAACAATAACCTCAAGAATTTACAATATAAAAAAAAACTAATACAACAACACATACTTACTTGTGTTAGCGATAAGCATACACACACCAGAGAAAAGCGATATATTCTAACTGGTCCAATTTTGATACTCGAGTGACACCTAGAGAAAATATTATATTTCTGCATGCTGCATTCCAGATGGAAGTATCTTGTTCAATTCAACTTTAGTAAGATCACTGCTTCTTCTTGCATGGTGTGGAACATGGGCCGTTTGACAGAATGTTGGTCTCCCTATTGATTATGCTAAGCGTCAATATTGTTTTACACAATAAATGAGCATTTAAAAAATATGTATATATATATATATATATATATATATATATATATATATATATATATATATATATCACCTAATTTTTCAGTTTTATTGCATTAGACTGTAAACTTGCCTGTAAGATTCCTATTGTGGCTTTGAAATAACCGACGTGAAAACATGGCAGCTCCAGATCCAAGTAGCCGTAATGTCCCAAGCAATCTGCCAGATTCTTCCCACATGTCAAACATGGTCTGTCTTTCTCACTGGTGCCCTGCAGGAAACATGAGAACAGAGGGATAAGCCTGTAGTATGAGGGTGAATTGCATAAGTTACATCTGAAATGGCTGACAACATTTTTGTATGTTCACATATTGTGGTTCCTTGCCAAGTGTTTTCATGTATCACTGCGAACAAGAGTAACATGAGTTTGTGTCCATGTCATACCATACGGTGGTCCAACACTCCATAGGATAGTGGAGTGTGTTTGGTGTCTTGGCTGTACAGATTCTTACTGACCACCTGAATGTGGGCCTGCTGACGCATCTGTTCAGCAGATTTGATCCCGAAGCAGATGTGGCTTCTGTAACGTTAAACAAGAATAACGAGTAAATCAAAGAAAATCACAGGGTTAATATCTCTAACAGGCTAACGTCTGCCTTACTGCTTTGTCAGCAGCACTGGTTGACCAAACCAGCTAAACAAGTATTCATGTTTGACACATTTTTCAGCAACCAAGGGGTAAGCAGTGCCGAGACGAACTTGTCAATATAGCCTGAGCCACATTGCAAACTGACTAACACTGGCTAACCGGCATGCTAACTATTTAGCTACAGCAGCGTAGTGTTCCTCAGTCTAACGGTATTATAACGTTACTCACATTTTTTGGGCTACATCTGTCTCTCTGAACTGCTCCTTCACCATTTTGGCAGCTTCTCCCAAACAAATAACACACGACTGCTATTTTTTCATCATTCCAGTGAGCCAGGCTCCAGCACGCTGCCACTTCACTTTCCAATGTTGTGGAAATGCTAGCAGCCAGCAACATGCAATGTGTTGAGCATGCGAGCTACAGTAAGCGCTGCCTACAGGGATAATCGGTAAAGTAACGTTATCGACTTGACACCTGAATGGTAAAAAAAATTTAGTTATAAAAATGTATATATGCTGACTTTAGCTTTATGGTATCGTCTATATTGTAATTGTATTTATTTGTGTACAATCCAGAGTATGCTAAATCTGCTGGTAAACCCACGAAAACCTGTATTTGTGACTGATTTGTGTAAAACCCGAGTTTACAAGAAGTACCTGAATGCAACACAAGCCTATGCACAACAACAGTAAGTAAGAGAAACCACGGGTGCACGAGCACTATCAGTCTCAACTGAGTGCTGCCACCTAACGGCTAAAATATGTAACATTTTCAAAGGGTTTGAATAGTTGAATAACTTTCATCTACATCACAAAATCCCTGAAATAATCCTAACTAAAATATGCTATGGGGAGTTATTTATGTATTTAGGAATCAAAAGCCTTATCTTACAATTCTGACGGTTGCCAATTTGCATTGCTTAAAAAATGTGTTATCCCTTCTCACATTCAGTGTATTTACGATTAACAGTGGTTCAGTGTTGCTTCAATCTATTTACATTGTATGGTATTTTTTAAGGTCAGATGTCAGGATACAGCTGGATGTTTGACTTTGAGTTAGTTAAAGTTTATTGTGAGGTTTATGTTTATGCTTGAGGTAAGGATCAGGGAAAAAATGCACTCTAGTAGGCCAAGATATTCTCAAATATAACGACAAAGGCCAATAACAACATGTATATGTGTTACAATACATTTTGTTCTGTCCCTTTTTGTGCTTATACTATTTGCATTTATTCAGTGATGAAGTGGCATGAATAAGATAATGAGGTTTGTTTCCTAAGGAATTTTGACTCAATCAAAAGACATCACTGTTGTCCTGCCTCTAGATGGCACCACATTCCAACAGCTGGAAATGTTGAGACAGGAGGTGCAGAGACTAGGAGAGAATAACCTACCTGTGTTGTTTGATGCATTGACGTGGAAGCGCGGATGGCGACTGATGACTTCCTGATGAGGATTTCCTTTCACAATGTGCTTGTGCTGATTAATTGTTCTGTCAACTGATAACCACCGACAGTGAAAATTGCATGGCGGAATCTGATTTTCCATTTTCTAATTCTGCTGCCACTTGCATCATGAAGGGCCTCTAATCAAACCTCTAATATAGTGTTCAACATAGTCTGGGCTTTCTAAATTTGCCTCTCGAATGTATCCCTGAAGAGCTTGGTCTCTTTAAATCTTTACATCTGGGGGTCATCTTGGGATATACAGATGTATCACTCTGTGTAAATATAAGAGCATAAGAAATCATCTACATAATCACTTGAGGGGCTGCTGCTAACAATGTTTTTCAGCTTGAGAGGCATCTCAGTGTTCCCCCCTCAAAGTGCCTCTGTATCAAATACAGTGGGCCAATGATCCAATCCCAATCACACACACACACACACACACACACACACACACACACACACACACACACACACACACACACAAACACACACAGACACACACACACACACTGTACTCCCTGTGGAGGAATTGAATATCTCAGACTGCTCAGATTGAGGTAGTTTTCCTCCAGTCTCACTCAGGACTGGGAGCCAGTGATTTGGTCACTCTCCCTGCTCAATACTAAATAATAACTAAATAAGATTAAAATTCTGAGAAATGTTCTCAGATTATATATGCACAATTCACCTTTGCTCATTTGTATGTACTGAAGCCCTCAGGGTATGTGATGACCAGATAATTGCCAATGTCTACCAAATCTGGAGATTAATCAGTAGTTGTAGCTATGATTATTTAAATTAATTGACTCATTTAGTCTATTAAGCCAGAAAATAGTAGGAAATGTCTATCGCAAGAGCTCAATTTGATGTCTTCAAATGGCTTGTTTTGTTTGACCTACAGTTTCAAATCTAAAATAATTCAATTTACAGCACAACACTACAGAGTAAATACATGATTAGAATTCCCTCAGAGCCGAGAGAAGTGCTCCTCTCTCCTTCTTTCATCTGATCTGTGCGGGGCGTCCGTTTCAATACTCAAGTGCAACCCAGTGTTTACTCATCATACCATTTACATTATGCAAAACGTATTTGTAGATCAATGTGACCACCATCTTTGTGTAATTAACATGAGTAATTACTGTGCTTAATTTACAGAGCCACCCAAGGTTCATAATGGGGCTGCAAAACATTGACCCATGACAATTGATTGATCCCTCCCTCCTTTAATACCTTGCCCCTGCTAATGACTAAGTAATGAGCAGATAGTGTGTAGCTAGGGTGGCTAATACAGCTTTCGCTCTCCATATCCATATTGGCTGATCCCCTTTCCTAACCCCTCCTTTTCCTTCTCCTCCTCTTACCATGTTTTCTGCAATGGTGTCAGCTCCTCGCTTAGAGGACCCTCTCCCTCTTGCTCTGTGTGTGTTTGTCTGCAGTGCATGTTGTGTGCGCTGCTCAGTAATCAGCCACACAGACTCGCCTTTGGTGGCTGGAGACTGATTCAATATTCCACGGGGTAATTTATGCAGAACTAATTCTCTACAGGAATGGAAGGGCTTGGAGGAAGGCAGAAAGAGAGAGGGAGAGAGCAATGCGTAGAGGAAGAAATCTGTGGTGAAATAATTATCCCCGGTGTCACTGTGGCAAGATTCTGTGAAGTTGATGTCAATAAAATATTGAGCTACACAATCCATTTCAATTTCACCTCAAAAAGATGCTGCAGAGGGTCGGCTGGCTGCAGGACTGTGCACGTGGAAAAAGCATGCACGTCCACAAACACAAGCACACAGCGAGGCGGTGGCTGGCTACGTGTGCTGCTTACAGACTGGCAACTGGGAAGCACATCATTGCCTTTAGTCATTTAACTTGTCAAAACAGCACGGCTCCGTGTCTAGCTCATATTTGGATTTAGTGGGTTTGAATTACTGGAAATAAAGTGAAAGAGGATGAGATGAAAAATGAAATGAGGGGAGCTTCCCAGGAGAGCCATTGGGAGCACAGTAGAGATTATGGTCATTTGCGACTGTAATATCATCCCTGTGTCAGAGTGCATTTGTGTGTATGGGTATGTATGTTGTGAGGGCGGGGATGGAGATGGGTTTCATTGTATTCTTCTCACAAATTGTATTGATTAGCACAATGCATATGGAGTTGTATCCCGTCGGTCTCACAAGAGCAGTAATGTTTGATCTATGAGATGTGGTTGGTCATCAATCAGCACATCCTGCTTGTGGTGTTAGTCAATAATCTTTTTTTAATGGAAGCAACTGTACAGACAATAAGAGAAGACAGATTCTGGATTATTTCAAAATAGAGATAGCAGTGCTACTCTATAGTACTCAACCGTGTATGTTTTGGCATTTTTGCTTAATAAATGACTTTTTTTAGTCTTTTTATATTTTAAAACAATACTCACATGCCCATATGTACATTAAAAAGTTGATTGTTGCAATTGTTCCTCTCCTCCATACTGGCCATGAAAAGATCCCTTTGACAGTTTTACTGGAAGAGATGGGGGTCAAACTGCATCCTTGTTCTGAGGAAAAATGCATTCTTAAGTTTAGCCAAAGCTAATATGAGGCTTCAGCAGTCTAAGTTAGACTAATTATCCTTCCAAAGTAACCGTCTTTTTGGCACAAAACTCCCTATGCATGTACCAACCACACTGTGGAAACACAAACAAACAAAGAGGGAATTTTGTATTTAAATGACCATAACAATGGAGCAGGTGACCACAAGTGACACCCAATGCGAGAGGCTCAAGATCAAGTGTAAACAAAAGTGGACAAAAGGGTACAACCAACAAGAACAACTTCAGCTTTAGGGTCATACTGGAGTTGATGGCTCCAACCCCAAACTCTGTGGCTCCAAGAAGACCAACTCAACCTAGAACAACAGAAAAATAACTGTGTTTGTTCAATATGTGACTGACTTATGATCTGACTTTCAATACCCATGTTAGTCAGGCCATCGGTTGTCACACATTGCAGTTACTGAAGTGAAATAATACTCTGGCAGAAGTCCATGACTGTTTTAAAATTATCATTACTTTTATTGATCCCTGAGTGCATGTTGGGCTGCTGTAGAAATAAACATAGTGATTCATATTAAACATAAAATATTTTGTCATTTCAGCACACCTATTGGCCACTCAGGTTGACTATGAACAAATTTAAAGATTGACACAGATATAGTTTTACAAATCCTTAACATGTATACGAGTTGCAAATTTGCATCGCTGGGTATTCATAAAGGCATACAAATGTGGCATATTTTTTTGTAACAGCCACATAAGTCCACATGCTGAAGAATAATGTTATCATTTCTCTCTGTCTCTCCGCAGACACCCCTGCGCTCTCCTCCCAGACATCTCATTATTTTGCATCTTCGTCACTCTTATTAAAGCCATATATCTTAACTTGAGGCCAGTGCCCATCGATGCAGTGGAATACATACATGTCAAAACATTAGCAATGTGTGTCAAACTGCGCTCTGTCCTGCACTCAGGAGAGCCATGTGCAAAATGAATAATTTATCCAAATGAATTATAATACCAGCATCTCCCCAACAAGGCTTTTGTCTGAGTGAGATTCCTGCTCACATTTCAGTTCATACAGTTGGCCTTGCATAAACTAGATACCTCTCTGGACAGATTTGCATAGAAACACCCTGCAATATGGTGAAAAGGGAGCAATTAGGATTCATGACGGCGCCTCCCCTCCGGATGCTCTGCTGCCATGTGAGACGGCAGCAGCTGATTGAAATGGAGGAGCGTGGCCTTGTTCATGTGCCTCTGTCTTCCTTCTATCTCTCTGTCCTCCTGGGGGGAAGCAGGGTCGACTCCAGCCTCCAGGTGCAGTCAGGTCCTCCTTTTCTCTTCCTCCAACCTTTTCATTGTTGTCCTCTTTCGAAATACAGATTAGCAGTAGTTTAGGGCTGGTTGGAGCTTTTGTAAGGATCCTAAGGGAAGGAACCTCTCAACCAGCGGGTTAACAACATCATCAAACACAGTGTGATTAGTAGTTAACGGATGCAGCGGGTCACATTGTGCAGTTGTTTGAAACAGGTGATGAAGTCCTTGCTGATGGTGTCTGGCTGCTTGGAGCATGTGGGAGGTGTTTGACACAAACAAGGCTTCCAGCTCGCAGAACCAAGAACAGATGGTGCTGGAAAATGAGGCACCTCTCAGAAGCATTGAAACCCCCTCCAACGACCCTCCCCACACTTCTTTCTCTCCTCCACAAACACTGTTTTTCCCTCCTCTCTCTCTTTCCTCCATAAATGAAGCTTTTTTATGACAAGATTATTTAAGAGCATTAGTTATTGGTCATACAAGTGTCATGTTTTTAAAATCATAACCTGGAGGAAAAAAAGAACAAAAGAGCAAAGCTGCTGGACGATGAGGATGTCTGATGTCTTTTTCTCACAGTGGGAATGCAGGGTGCTTTAGGTCATCTGCCGGTATGAGTTTTTGTTCACCTGGATGGAGCCAGCAGATGGCAGGGTTGGGTCTGGGCCTCTTCAGGGAAAAGACAGCAGAAAGCCAAGAAAACTGCCACATTTCTTGAAGCACTCACTGCCTGTGCTCCTTTAATCCACAACAGATGAATGCCAGCATTAAATAAGATGGTATTTCAATGTATATGATCTGTGTGACATGGCATAGCACTAATGTTATGGTAATTTGACCAGTTCTTAATTATGCTGAAGGTTTTTGGAGTCATGATGAATGTGTGAAGGTATTTAGTAACAAGCGCGGTATTTCTTGGGCATGCAGTGCCCTAATTTAAGCAGTAATAGGAGATAAGAGGGAGCCCTGTGATAATTGATGGACAGTTTGTACTGTGCAATTGGTTACTTGATAAGGATGATAATAGAGTAGCCCAAATAATGTTACTATGAAATGGGATAAACATCAAAATTTCCAATTTTCTAAGCCGCAAACCTCTTGGTTAATATTGCAACGATTGTCAAGCTTTGAGGTAGTCCTATATAGTTATACCATGGGTCCTTGATTTGATGCAAAAGTACACAAAAGCAGACTTATTTTAAGTTGAAATACAGTAACTCTCACTAGTGGAGTTTGTCAGCTTTAGCTAGCTAGCGTAAGCTAATGCAAAAATTTTGGGAGTCAGTCAGTTTTTAACATTTTCTAGTTGTTAACATTTAAAACAAAAAGGCTGTGAAAAGGTCTTAAATATGCACATGCTGGTTTTCCCTCGATGGCCCAAATTTGCTTTATTTGTCATTTTTATAGATAAGGCGCTATAAGAGGGTCTGAAAAGTTGCAAAATCTAGCGAGAAAGTCGCCATGTTGGCAACGTTGTAGTAAGCGAGAGTGACAAGAAGCAAATGGAGAGCAAAGAATGTTTCCTATTTTGTTTCCCCCCATACCAGATGTGGGCGGGACTTAATTTCGGCCACACCCGAGCAGCGACTGTCCAATCAATAAATCACAAATCCAACCACTGTGTTGCTAATCTAGGTATGTTTTCCAATAGCAAGCTTTCAAGCCATAAAGTGAAGTGAAAATTAATAATAAATAATATTACAGCTAATTAGCTCTAACAATACATGTTTCTTTATTTCCATGTCTTTACCTGACTCATCAGCTGGTGAAGAATCTGACTTTTTGCCTGGGACATGCTAAATTATCATGATATTATGTCCGGCCTTCAGGAAAAAGCGAGATAGACCTATACATTCTCATGCATGCTGGACACAGCGATGCCACAGACTTTGACGGAGACCAGTGGAAGTGAATTAGAAGCACCTTTCCGTTGATGGCTGATCGTACTGCACATAGATATCTATGCGTACTGCACAGCTGCTGCGCAGCCTCAAACTGAGCTTGACGACGTAGAGCAACCTGTCTGAAAGTTGTAAGTCTTCTGGTAGCTGTGCCAAGAGAAACCTGAATCATTCCGAATCTTGCCACATACCGAAGTATATCCAATCCATCAAAACGTTATATTATATTTAATATTAAATATAAATATATTAAATATTTGGTTCCAATGCTTTCATGGACTCTATGGGCTTCTCCCTGCCTCCATGTCCCCCCCCCCCGCGAGCTTCTCCTGACTATACGGTAATTTGTCTACTGTGCGACAGAAAGTTGCATGGTTATGACACAATTGTTAGCCAATTTTTACAAAAATGCCTATTACGGGGCCATAATGTGAGATACAAGGTAATGGAGCCTTTTATACATTGACGTGTTTCTTTAGAAATAAACAATGGACAAATAGAGTCTTTAAACGTTTCAGATGTGAAGTTATTTGCTGTCAAAGTGACGCCAAAATGAATGGCAATCAATGGAATGCTAGAGGCAGGTGATGGCTTGTTAGCCTTACGTTACAGATCCATTTGACCGTGCAACGCTTCTGTCGCACCGCGCTCCACTCTATTCCTATGGGTGACGTCAAGCGACTTCAACGTGCATGCAAAGCATTCCGGGAAGGCGTTGCTGCATTTGAAAAAATGCTGCGCGTCAAAAAGCTGCCCGATGCCCATCTTTATGCAAATTAATCCGTTGAAGACGACTATCCAGTAGAAGTAGACGAAAATCTTTTAAACTGACCTTTGTCGATCTGAAATGAAGACAGATTCAGCAACTGTATGGCCTATTTCTCGCTTAAAATGTTTTCAGAAACAACTTTCGGTGAACAGTTTTCGTAAAATAATAGATCGTATTCTCAACGAGCCGTCATGACACTGTTGAAATTCTTGAGAAGCCAGACCCACGTCACGCGTTCGTCCAATCAGCTGCCGGTCAAGGGCATCAACCATGGATGTATGACGTCGCGACACCACGTTTCAGTCGTGTCGGACAAATAGATCTGTACAGTTAGAATCTCCCCATAGGAGGTACGCTTTCCGGATGCTCGCTTACCCCTTTGATGTACAACGGCTGACACAGGTATAGAGCTTTATGCAAATAATACGCAATGATGTCACCAATATGCAAATAAGCATTTGACGTAATTTGGCAACTTCTGGAGCTAGCGCTAGCTACTTTCATTGGAGATTAAAAGAAGTTGGCCTCACTGGTCTGCTAGCAAACAACAGAATCATGTCTTAAAGCTGCTTGGAGATGGCATGCACTACCAACAGATAACGAACCCAGAAAGTTTTATAAGCTATCAAACTGGAAAAACTGAGCAAAAGTTGATAGCCTACAGGCAATAATGGCGCGTTCATGCCACCTCGGAATAACAGGGACCGCCCCCGTGGTTGCGTTGTTTTTCCGACTGCCAGCGTTCACATGGTCGGCATGCGTGTTCTTCTTCTTCTGTTATATTGGCGTTTGGCATAACAACTTGTTGCATGACTGCCACCAACGGTTGGTCGTAGCCTATAGAGCATCAGGTGTGTGAAAACATGGAGGCCACAATAACAAAAGATTTGCTGCTGTTTTCTTATGCGAGCATACAAACAGCACATGGACAGGTGTTTGTTTGTGTTATCTGCAGGACAACCAACGTGAAAAGACACGGATAATGTGTTGTTTTTTTAACCCTCGTATTATGTTAAGGGTCAATTTGACCCATTTGCGTTTTGTGTTGACCAAAACACTGGTTAACCTATCTTTTTCTTCATGAAATTGTATGACATTTCCTCATTTAGGGTCATGAACTTGTTCATAAAATCTGGACACACTGATGTGTAGTGGAATGTCTGTTCAGAGTTTGTATACAAAGATGATGTTGCGGGTCATTTTGACCCAGAGACTTTCAACACCCATTTAGGTGTGTGTGTGTGTGTGTGTGTGTTTTTTTTTGTTTGTGTGTGTGTGTGTGTGTGTGTGTGTGTGTGTGTGTGTGTGTGTGTGTGTGTGTGTGTGTGTGATGCTATGGACGATCCGGATTGTGAATTTTCCTATGATGAAGAGGATTCAGGGGACCAGTCTGGTGTAGTATACATTAGCTGAAAACAATGGGCAGCAATCATCCTCAACATGGATAGCTAAAGATGATAACATAAAATGGTCAACATCACCAAGGCAGACTGTCATCAAGATGACTCCAAGCCCCACAAGATTTTCTGCCACACTAGTTGATGATATTCAATCACCATTTCATCTCTTCATATCCCAACCAACAGATAGGATCATAGTGGACATGACCAACTTGCAGGGGAGGTGTGTATTTCAAAAGAAATGGAAGTCACTGGATCAGATTGACTTGCATGCATACATTGAAATCCTAGTCCTGCTGCATCCGCAGCATCCACCTATGCTCTGCAGTGCCATTTTACATCCCGCAACACCCTGCTGTGATGTTCATACGCACAGAGTAGTCAGGATCCGGTATTGGAGACTGCACTACTCAGTACGACACGATGTGCCCTGCTATGACATGAACTTCCATGACTACCTCGAGGTCACTGTTCCATTATCTCTAATGTGACTATTATCGCCACTGTTCATCACACCCCCAACCGGCCCCAACAGACACCGCCTACCAAGAGTCTGGGTCTGCCGAGGTTTCTTCCTAAAAGGGAGTTTTTCCTCGCCACCGTCGCAACAGCCACTGATAATGCTGAATTTATAGAGTGTGGTCTAGACCTACTCTATCTGTAAAGTGTCTCGAGACAACTCTTGTTATGATTTGATACTATAAATAAAATTGAATAGTATTAGCTAGAGTGTACAAGTCAAAAGGGAGAAGCAATTGTCAGTCTGTGGAATGATGAGAGTGGAAGGCTAATATTTCTAGCAACAATGTCTTTGGAGTCAATTCATACGAAAGCTTGGGTGTTCCACAACACCAGAGCTGGTTGAGTGAAAGAGAAAAACTAGCTGAGATCAGAGATGTATGGGATGAATGGGTCAAAATTGTACCTGTCATGTACAATCCTGGTCCCCATGTCACTGTAGATGAACACCTTGTTCCATTCAGGGGGCGCTGTCCCTTCTGACAGTACATGCCCAACAAGCCTGCCAAGTATGGCATCAAAATATGGGCATCCTAGGATGCCAAATCTAGCTACTATGCATGGAATATGCAAGTGTATACTGGAAATATTTCACTAAATAATTGGTAAAACAGTTTTGGGGGAAAAAATGTTTGTGATGAGGAAAAAAAGTTTGTTTTGAGTGTATTTACACTGTACGGGTCATTTTGACCCGTAACATCATCAATGTCAGTTTTTTTTCAACATAATACGAGGGTTAAACATGGGCCTATTTATGAATAATTTGAAACATGTTATGTCTGTGTGTTTCTTGGCAGAGGCATTTGTCCACAATAAACTATTATTGTCATTGAAATATGTTCAGTGAACCAAAGTCGCCTACATCAAACGTCAGTTGTTAATAACACGTCACCATCTGGGAAACTCGGTTAGCAAAATTCAGCCCGAGTTTCCCACCTCTGATTCCCAGATGAAGTGACGTGAACGGTAACGTAAGTCAAGTCAGTTTTTAGGCTACATTAAGTTAAGTTAAAGCATTTTGACAGTATGCAACTTGAATAGATAAATCAGAAAGCTATGCAATACGTTTGCAAGTGCCTTAGCTTGCTAACGCATAGCTAGCATTAGCCTGCTAACTGCTAACTTGTCCCATCATCTTTTTCATCAACTGCATCCATACTTTCCTCATCTGGTTTTAACTAGCTACAGGCATTTAGTGTTCCGTCCTTTGCATATTGTGGCGCCCTATTGTTTTCCTTTCCAGTGGGCGTGGTTTTCAGGGTATGACACGTTGAGCTCTAGCTCTATGGATAATGGATATGTGTAATATGTGCTATAAATGATGATTTATTACGTTAAATATGACTGAGCAAATGAGATCCCGAGTCTGAATGGCGTATTAGCATGCAATGCTTCCTACCACAGTTTACCCGGAGTCATTGTCATAAAAATCCTACACATAGGGGTTTTAAAAATGATCCTTTTACAAGGATTTATAATTAGTTGAAGAAAAAAAGTAGGTCTCTTTGAAATTAGATTACAGTTGCATTGCTTCATTGATTCCTTGCACGCCCCACCTCCATGTAGCAGTTATGTGCAGGTGGACGCCACCAGGTCTGTTCCTGTTTATTTTATCCAGCCAATCAAACCTGTATAAATAAAGGTTTGAACAGTTGCCACGTTATAGTGAAACAGGGAAGTCACTGTTTTAAATGAAGGAAGTAACATTTGTCCTTTACTATCCTATTTTAATTATTAATGATGATATGTAAGACTTGGAAATTGGCAGATGATATAGAAAAGAAGAAAGCGCTGTACACTATCATTTAAGTGTGTGCGATTTGTTTTGTTTATGTATTTATCAATTTAGATGTGTGAGCTGCACAGCTTGAAGCGTAAACCTTTTCTGCACGGAGAAAAATGATGCACTGTGAATATTAACGCATGTTTTGTAAAGGTGTCTGTTACTGTTCAATCCCATGTGGGATAGCAGCATGTAGTAATAGTTTTAAAATACGGTAGCAGATTAAGGAGTCAAAGATGCATTGTGATTCACAGTTTATTGTATAATTGGTTGAATAATGTACCCAATAAATGAACATGTAGGCCTATTGCATGTTTATTTGTGTCAATAAGCAGTCGCATCATGAAACAGCCAAATCAGTCATGCTTATGAGAAGAAAAAAAAAAGTTTAAATGTTTCTGTCATTACATGTTATCCAAACGTAGCTTTATGTGAAGACGTCAAAGATTTATTGAACATGTTATTTTGGCTTTGCAAAAATATGAGATGAATGCAGCTTTCTTTACAGCCAGCATTGCGGTTGGCTTCATTCAGCAGATTATGGCTTGTGTTTCATTCTAGTCGTGTTTGCTTCCCTCCTGAGCTCCTGTCTCCTGCAGCAATCTGTCTGAAAAATGCATACATAACATCCTGTAAAAATAGCTTTCTGCAGGGACTCCACTAAAAAGCCACACTGCATCAAATGTTTCTGTCATTCTCCACTAGGCTGAGTTGATGGCAAAACATTAGCATACTGCACAATCTGAGAGATCAGAGCTGTGTGAAAGTGTCTAGTATATCTGTGTGTATTAATGCACATCGCCTATAATCCTGTTTTTTATTTAAAGGGTCAGTTAACCTAAATTACAAAAAGATTTGTGGTTTTTAAGCTTTTAAAAACCAGCGTAATCAAGACATTGTTTATGGAAAGACATTGAGTTTTAAAAGCCATTCAGCTCTATGGGGTATTGGGGCGGTGGCAGAATATTCAGAGGCAGATATCTCAAAATCTCTGCACAGAAAACCAGAACTATTTGCATGCCTACGGTGGATACCACAAGTAAGGGAGACAATATGTGGGTATATAATTTGGGTGATCATTTTAAAGAAGCAAATTCAACATATCGCTGGAAAAGCCATCTCATACTGTTGACAATATCAAGCCTGCACATTTTTGGCTTAATTTATCAGAAGCTTGATAATACACACCCTAATTAAATAATAAATTTAACAACAACCCAACTCCTGAATCTGTATGCCATTGGCCAAAAAGACAATTAAGGCAGAGATGAGGGTTATTTTATTACAGACTCCTCTCCCTGGTGGAACAGGAATGTGGTAGTTTCGATTCGCAGGCTGTGATTACCCAGCCCTCGGCTATGAGATAGATGACTATGAATCAATTGTTTTCAAGGGGACTCTCACTGGGGCGCTGTAGCAGTTAAAGACGAGAGGGAGTCTACTGAAAAAGCAGCCGACCTTGGTTAAACAGACCATCAGGTAGTCTCATCGACTGCATGCAGCACCTTAAATATTCATGCATACTTAAGGGAGAAATGAAACCAGCCGCGGTGCTGAAACAAACGCCCCCCCTTTGCCTCAGTATCTGCCATAGTTAAATGAGCAGTCGACATGACTGGATGGGAAATGTTTAGTCTTGCTTTGTCATCCTATGAGGATTTAATATGTGCCCAAGACAATACTAGGCCTAATCACACCAGGCTGCTTCTCGTTATGGGTTCAGGTAATGCCTGTGAGAGAATGCCTGGCCATGTTTAAGACTAGAGAACAACAAAAAATAAATCTTGTCTACAAGTGCGTATGTGCAAAGGACTGCTGCAAGGTTAATCTATGCTTTTATAAGCCGACCTACAAGTAGCATTAACAGTGTGTTTGTACTTCCCTCTACAGTAAGATGACTCTAGATCTAATAATACCACTTGACCCATCTATACTCTTGACAAATTCTTACTCTGTCCTGCCAAGCTGGGTCCCGGCCTTGTTTTTTGTTTTGTTTTTCTCTGCAGTCTTGGAATGGATCTGCCCCCCCCCCCCACACACACACACACACACACACACACACACACCACCAACCCACCTCCTCGAAGTTCTTTTCTCTGACACATTCAATACCACCCAACACTATTGACCTGACATATTGATGTGAAGGGGCCTGGCTGCTAAGAGGCATCTGGCCGCAGCATATTGAGCATGCAGTCTGCAAGAGGAGAGGACTTGCACCGCAGTCAGAGATCAATTGTACGACAAATCAAAAGCAGCGTGATAGATTTAATTTCAGAATCCAACAATACAAAATATATATTAACAACAGGTGGCGCTAGCTCACCAGTCATTATGTTCAAATCAGGCCTCAAAGCTGACACACTCAGTAGCATCAGAGTGTTATGATGACACATAGTGAATAAAAGCATGGGCTGCTACACTGGGTGCAGTGAGAAACGACATATTTTTCCCCTTGCTGACGTACAGAGGCTGACACTGAGCCATACCACCCCCAACACTCTCACACACACACACATGCGCACACACACTACCACCAATCCCATCATGCTTTCTCCCTCCCCCATCCCCTTGAGGAATAAGAGGGGATTATGTCAATGCAATTCAATTGTATGAGTGGAGGTAATGAACTCTTCCTTTTATCTGTTCATTTGCGTATTAAAGTATTTATTTGTGCCTGTTATCTCTAGATATAAATCAGGAATTTGAGGATGTAAGGATAATACACTTTTGATAACACACAAATTGGTAGAAATTTCAAATAGAGAGGCATTTTTTTTGGCTGGTTTTGGATTGATGTAACTGTTGCCTCTTTTCTCACATTTCAATGAAAAATGCTGTCTTGGAGATGGAGACACACTTACAGTAAAGTATTTTAATTGTCCATACACATAGCACACATATTTTACACTCCAACGATAAGACAGCCATTCCATGTTTAGAGTTGGCCCTTTCTTATTTAGGTCAGTGGTCTTCAGTCTATTTCATGTTCTGTTGCCTCTACAGTGTCTAAATTGCCCAGCAGGCAGGTGCCATTAGAGCAGTTTGTTTGCAAGGTAAGCAGCTATGAGAAGTGACAGCAGTAGAATTACTAATGCACTTTGGCTGTCATTTCTCTCTGAAAGCCCCTGCAGGGAGGGCCTGATTAAATTGATATTCAACCTCCTGCATGTTGTGTGCCCAGGCCTCATTAGCATAGGGTTTAGATGACACATAGAGAGGGATGGCATTAGTGTTGTAGGAAGCAGTTAGACACTGTGCTGTAACTAATTTTCCAATTATAATGGGTGCCTACAAAGTAGTGTATTAATGATTTAAATCACATTATTAACAGAGCATGTATGTTTAAGAATCAAGAGAGAATGTTTGAGAAAAGAGGAGGCATTTCACACAGTGGTGGTTCACAGGATGTGTCAGTACACATTAAAAGGGATCAAAACAAAAGAAAGCTTTGTGCAAGCCATGTGACATGTAGACAAAAATTGCATCCTGTCAATGTCGACTCGACAACTAATAAACGGCAAAATGTTTTTGCGGATACACTGTCGCACCTATTCATTTTGAAAAAGCAAATGCCAATGGAAAAACTCCAACACTTAACCAACCAATGGTGTAACTCAGCAACTTCTCACACAGGGACAGAATTTTGTGTTGGTAGGGCTGGGGTCCAGCCAAGAATTGGCCAAAGATTTTTATTACGTTATATTTAGCTGACGCTTTTAGCCAAAGCAACTTACAATTGCTATATAAACTTAGCACAAAAAGTAAGGAAATTTGTGTTTGGTAGATTATTTTCTCTGTGGTAACAATGCTTTTTGGCAATAAATCTTATACCGTTGGAAAGCCTGTTTAGTTCCCTTTCAAATGGTGCCCCATTTGTAAGGAACATGCATTTGTGGGATGAGCAGCAGCGCTGAGTATGTGGGTTGCGCCCATGAAAAATTTGCCAAATCTTCTCTGCCAATGCCAAACAGCTTATTCTGCCATTGACTCGTTTGGTGTTTGGTGGATTGGATGATTGAAGTTTGAAGAAACAAGACATATTGGCCACTGCGCCATCACCACCCAGATTTCATGATCCTGATACTCTGTGCTGACACTCCCTCTTCATACCAGAGAAGGTCAGGCGTAGGGCTGGGTATCGGTACTCAATACCTTTAAGGTATCGACAGAAATAACCTAGCACCAAGTAGTATTGAAACTTCTTCAGTCAAATGATACCTGCATTCAATCCTTTTTGTACCTAGATTTGTATGGTTTTGCTTGCAGCCAAACACCACAAGCGTTTTTTCGATTTAATGCGATGTGTGATTGGCCCACTACAGCAGCTACAAGCCATACAGTCTGTGGTGTGATGAAGTTGAGTGCAGTGTATTTGACGGAGTTGGCAGTTCAGTGTGCCGAGATGCCTTCATTCACATGATGGGTATCAAATGAAGTTGAAAAAAAGGTATCAAATGAAGTACTCTACTGGTATCGTAATTTTTTTAAACAATACCCAGCCGTAGTTAGACATTTTATTACTCCGTTTACTTAATGTCTGCTTATGTAAAATCCTCTGGGTTAGGGGGTTGTACTATTAGCAATTTTTTTTTCTTCAGTTTTTGCACATTTTAGGCCTAAAGGAAGGATAAATCATACATTTTGTACATTGTGTGAGAATATTGAACAATTTGAACTATGCATTATGTATTGAACTTGACTGTATTGCATCCCCAAGTCAATGTGCACATAAGTCTTTTAACTTTAATCTTGTCATATACAGCAATGCAGTACAGTAATGCAATGGGAAACCCATTGCTCACTGACCTCTCTTTAACCTGAGTGGCTGTTTCACTGGCCACACACTGGGACAAGCTGTCCATCAAGTGTGCACTCAGTGAAGACAAATGCAGCCTGACCCAAGCTGCTTTCATGGGCGGACAAAGTACAGGTAAGACTGATGTTGTTTACAGAAGATTTAGTGTACTGTTTATCCACTTTCTTGGCAGCACGGAGGTACAGATTAGAAGATTAAGAAATGGAGGCAAAAAAGTGCACACTTTTTCACATTTGCATTTTGAGATTTGATATTTCATGTAAATGGGCTTAAATTACGTTTGTTTTTTGGATGTTTGTTCTGTTGCGTGGCATGTAAATAATCTTGACAGCATCCTTCTTTACACATCCAGTTGAACCTTGAAAAATCCTCAGTGCTCCCTGCAGCATTAGCTGCGAGTTAACATCACACAACTGTGGTGAAAGCTGTGGTTAGCACTGAGCAAATATTTAAAGTCACTGCTAAAGACATCATCACCACTGCAAATAAATGAATTGAATTTTGCTTATAGCCTCCCCCCTCCTCTTACCTAAATGGATATTTGATCCCTGGGGAACACCTAGTGCTTTGCAATCTGCACCAGCTTCCTGGTGGCGCTTCCCCATCTCTCTGAGAAGCAAGCACTGACTTTGAAGTCTGTGAAGCTGATGATAAATATGCTAATGTGTCTGGAGGTGACTCGACGTAGCAGATATCGCTTTGAGGAGAAAGTGCCACCCATCGTTTAATATATGGAGAGAAGGAAGGAGAGAGAGGCAGAGAGGGTGGAGGAGGAAGCATCACTCTGCTGATAAGGCGTAACAAGGATAAACAATGGGATTAAAGAGCACTTGAATTGTTGTGTTGTCTGATCCGGGGCAACGATCTGTAGATATATGACTGCAGAGTGAAGTCATAAGCAGAAATAGTAATAATGTGATATGTGTCTTTTGTGTCATATAATCATATGTGGTTATCAACCTTTTTGGCTTGTGAAACCTTAATAAAAATCAATGTCTAGTGATTTATCCATTACTTATTTTCATAGTTTTGGCCATCGTTTTTTTTTATCAGTTATGATAACATTGTACTCACAGAAGTAATTGTTTGGATCTAGGAAATGATGACATTGCTAAACGGGGCAAGAAATGAGCAGTAAGATGATCTGAAAAATTGTAAACAAGCCAACAGTTTAGCCAGAAAGAGAAACTGAAGGTGAGCTCATTGAACAGGAAAACCAAACCTATCTTCAGACACAAACTTCAATATGTGACGATTTCGCAAAACCCTGTATTGCTGTCAGTATCAAGTTTTTTTTACATCCAAAGTCAACGTTTTTAAAATACTTGCTGTAATATCAGTATTGCATGGCAACTATGGTATGGTTGAGGCTATAGGGAAATATTGTGGTAATGGCAAATAAAATACGATTAAAGCTTTAGTGCGTAACTGTTTTATATTAATGAACGTCCGTTACATTCAAGCCATTGCCAAATGAGTTGATACAAAGCTAATTAACTATCAGCTCCACACAACTCTCTCTGTATTTCTCAGCATGGCTATGTTTAGAACATGGTGTCGTCCGGCGACTTTTGTGCGCAGAAAATCGAGTGAAGATAATTACCTCTTCTGAAGAGTCCATTTTTTTTTTAATCCTCCGTGTCCTCCTTGGCTACTAGCAACTGTGCCATTACTTAGAATTCCTCATGGGGGAGACAGAAACTACGCACTATAGCTTTAAAGAAGAAGTGCGTCGATTTGTACCTATCAAAGTTAGTTCACAGGTCCTGGGGCAAACAACTGCATATGTGAAAAGAGCTGCGTAAAATCTGATAGATTGCCATGTCACTTGAGTCAGCATCGGTTAGGGCTGAAGATAGCGAGTTTGAAAATGGAAAAGAAATCTGGATGAGTGGAGTTAGAATAAGGTGATGTTACCAGACCTCTGTAGCCCGCTCGTCCTTTCTATTTGAGGGTAGTGGCTCAAGGCTCCATTAGCCGCTATTAGCATAACACACTCTGCCCAAACTGTTAGTGGTTGAGTTGGATTGTAGGTAAAGTAGGCACCATGGTTTGACAGAGAAGAAGACTTCATGGGGTAAAAAAGACAATATCTCTAGTTCTGCTACATTCATTTTTAGACTGTCCATCATTAGTCTGACAGTGTCATAAGAGTGCAATGTTAAATTAGCAAAGTACTCTTTTAATCATCTCAGAACCCCTCGGGTTTATCCTTGAAAGGGTCCGACCCCCATGTTGGAAACCCCCGTTTTGAAAGAATCTTTTTTTAACCATAGAGTGCAAAGAAGAAGAAAAAAGATCATCACTAAAGTCATGTAAGCGTGACATCAGCTCTCAGACTACCATGAATTATTTAAGAGTGTGAGTGAACCTGATTGAATGAGTTGTATATTTTGAAATAGAAAACCTTCACATCAACCTGAGGCTTAAAGAAGTACATGTGCCAGTTAATGGAATTCCACAATTCATACATTTAATGCCTCTGTTTTTTTTGTTGCAATTCTGTGTGCTCCTACCTCTGTTTACTTACATGCCTAACCCAATATAATTTAAACAGACTCCAATTAGTCCAGAATGCTGCTGCAAGATTCATCACTGGCATCAAAAAGTATGACCACATAACTCCCGTTTTAGCTGAGCTTCATTGGTTGCCAGTGAAATTCAGAAAACATTTTAAAGTTTTACTTTTTGTTTTTAAAGCCCCTCCATATATTTCTGATCTCCTGTCCACTTACTCTGCCGCCAGGTCACTCAGGTCCACAACCCAACAACTCCTTCTCATCCCCCAGACATGCCTAAAAACCAGAGGAGACTGAGCCTTCTCTGGAAGAAGTAGCCCCCAAACTCTGGAATTCCCTCCCACCCCATATCAAATCCTGTAACACAATTACCAGTTTTAAGTCAAACCTGAAGACGCACTTTTACTCTCTTGCTTTTAATTCCCTTTAATTATTTTTGTTCTATTGTTGTTTTATTCTATGTTATATTATTTGACTTTACCTGTGCCTTATTATATTCATGGAGTATTGTACACTTGATTATGTATTTTCAAGGCATACTGTTTATATACAGTACCTTTCCTGCTCTACCTGTAAAGCACTTTGGGTCAACTGGTGTTTGTTTAAATGTGCTATATAAATTAAATGACTTGACTACTTCTCTAAGTGAGACCTTCTACTTGGCCTTCTCCTTATGTCCTTATGTCTGTTCATCTTATGTCTGTATAGTGCAGAGCGCGCCAAGCGCACAGTCTCTCAGACTGAACACATACTTGATACCCTCAAGGTGACAGCAGCAGATCTGTTGCAGGTGTCGGAGGCAACATCAGGGTTGTCAGAAAGCATCTCGCCAATTGACTCAGATCTCTGAGCAGCTCAGACATATTTAGGATAAAGAAAAAAACAGGTAAACACTCTTCTCAGCACGTTTGAGTGTTTGGTATGAAGATTAAAAAGTAATGCTTTTTGGTGTAGAATCTACTTGCTGTCTGGAGAGAGATCTCATCCCTAATCAGCTTGTGAATCTCAAGTCTTTGATATTAGTGCCTCATGAGTAGCCTTCCACTTCAAGTGTGCGCGGACAAGCTGTAGGTGTCACTGTCGACGTGGCTTTGAGCTCCACCAGCCGTGGCTGTTGAAGTCCAGAGCGCCACCCAGCCCCCTTTTGTAGGAGACGTCGTAAGTCAGATGTTCAGAATGCATGGGGCATTGTCTGCCTGGATGTTCGATGGGCTGGCAGCAAAAGGTGACATCTGGTGACTAATGTGCTCAGATGTGAATGCTGCTCCCTCAGTTCTCTGGGCAGCAGCTGCTCTGCAAAGGCATAAATGAGACAGGGGGAGCGAGAGAGAGAGAGAGAGAGAGAGAGAGAGACAGCCAGGGAGAGATAGGGGAAGAGGGGGTGGTCGCCGGGCAGAGGTGGGGGGTAGGGCTCCGGGTTTGAGGAGCGTGTTTGTATGTAAGATGGTATGCATGTTCACCACGCCATCCGTCTGACTCTGAAGGGGTGTGTTTTAGGGGGTTGGGTATGTCATGGGAAAATCAATGACTTTCTGTCTGATTTTCGAGGAGGTGAAACACAGCGGCCTCCCCCTTTGCTCCCTTCTGCCTCTCCACGTCCGCCGCGCCACAAAGAGACCACACAGAACTACCAGAGCTCGTTTTGATCTGCTTTGTGTTTCCTGCAGCCATGTGCCTTCTAGTGAGTGTGTCAGCGGCCAGTTGAGTCACAGCATCTCCTCGAATACTGACTGCGTGTATGGTTGAGTCATAAGCCTTGTCATGAAGAGGTAAATGATGTGATGTGGCTGTTGCAAAGGGGAAAGGGCTTAAATGGCCTCTTCACCCAAATTACAAAAAGACAGATTTTTCTACTTACCTGTGGTTGTATCTGGCCATGAGGATAGTTTTGTGTCCAGGTTTTAAGATATCTATTTGTCAGATTGCTGTTGTCAGCCCAAACTAGTGGAGGTGAGTAGGATTTTATTTGTGTGGCTTAAAGGAATAGTTCAACATTTTAGGAAAAGTTAAAGTTAGATGAGAAGATTGACACCACTCTAATATCTCAAGATACAGCCAGCAGCCATTAGCAATAGCAAAGCATAAGCAATTAGATTTGGGGTTTCAAAAAATCTACCGCTAAAATGGCTTCATCCTTCTCCTGTCATTTAAGCATCCATGTTTCTTGAGCTGCATGTCACTACTCAAAACATCACAAGTGTTTGGATGACAGACAGCTGTATGAGACCCGTGTGTGTGTGTGTTTGTGTGTGTGTGTGGGCTCTGACCCCAAAGGTCGCTTCAGTGTAGAGGTCCTCACAACCTCAGCGCTCCTTGGCGTTCTAAGCAAGGAAAGGGCCCCCTGGCTCTGCTCCAGCAATGAGAAGGGTTAAAACCTGGAAGAGGGACCAAGATTTGACAAAACCAAAAAAAAAAAAAAAAAAAACATGACAAAAATTAAACCAGAGGTTCCATTTGGAGACATAGTCAGTTAATCACTTCTACAGAGCTGATATGGCGGCACACGTTCACGTCGTTTCTGTCCCATAATCTTGCCAAAATGATTTGTATCCTTTCTTTCTAGCGAGAGGATCACACCCTCAAACATGTGGTCATTTGTGGCATTCATATGGACATGCTGCTTCTTTAGAAGACACTTGAGCCCCACTTAAAAGGCGTCATGGGCTGCTTTCGATTAGGGAGGCGGTGGACTGCTTTAGATTTGATGAACAAGAAGTGCATATGCATTCCACAAAGAATGTTAATGAAACACATTCTTCCCGGTTTCTCATGGAAACCAGCTTGGATTTAGGGATAAGGAGGTGGAGAGAAATGGGGTCCCCCTTGTACCCCTCCTTAGAAGAAAAAAAAAAGCTTACAAGATGCAGGAGGGAATGACTCTTCTCAGGATAAAGGAAAGGAAAATTGTGGGGAATGAGTGTATTGGGAGATTGTCAATGTGTGACCTATTGGGGTCCCATAGGTCCACTTGTGTGTTGTATTTGTTGTGACAATAAAGAAATATATAGAATAGTATAACAAACCCAAGTGGATTCAAGTCTTTTCACTCAGATAATACAGCAACCTCCTTACAAAACTGGCCATAAAATAGAATAAAAGCAGTGTTCCTAAATCCTTATTGAATAGTTTTTTGTCATAAAGTGTATATCCATCTATCTGTTTTTAGGCGCATTTTCAATTTGTGCACTTAAAAGTAGAGATGGCCCGATACCATTTTTTGCTTCCCAATACCGATTCCCGATAACTGAACTTGCGTAGTGGTCGATACCGAGTACCGATCCGATACCAGTGTGTCATATATTTTATTATGTTTCAACAACTGTGTACTATTATACCTGTATGGATGTGATATTATTTCTATCTTTGTGAAACATGAACAAACACAAACAGTGAACGCCACAGAACTTTCTTTTATTATCCAGTTTGACAGTCAGTTACAACGGAAAAAGAACATAAATAAACTACTTTAACGTAGATTTTCTTTAGGGCTTTATTACCTGGTATCGGATCGGTGCATAAACTCCAGTACTTCCCGATACCGATACCAGCGTTTTAGACCATCTCTACTTAAAAGTAGGTGTATCGATAAAAATAACATGCAACGGAAACAGATTTGCCGTATAAATCAATAAATCAAGTGTTGTTGAAGAGCAAAAACATTCGATCTGTGTGGAGTGATGAGAAGAGTGTAACCTTACATGAAACAATTTAATGCCATATTTCCATCACATTTTCTACGTCATTTTCTAGCGTTTGAAGTTTGACTGCTGCTCTCTTAATTACATCATCCTGTTGTGCCCTCTTCTTTTTCTGCAATGGTTTAATGGCACCTAGCTGGAGAATTAGCGCCACAAAGTATTTATCTTGATGCGCCCAACTCCTAAAATTCATATAACAATAGACAATGAATGCGTGCCATAATTTGCAATTTCTTTTGCCGATTTCTTTGGAAATTCTGTGTGTGTGTGTGTGTGTGTGTGTGTGTGTGTGTGTGTGTGTGTGTGTGTGTGTGTGTGTGTGTGTGTGTGTGTGTGTGTGTGTGTGTGTGTGTGTGTGTGCGCTAAACTAGAGCAGTGATGTGTTAGGAGCTTTGCCCAAGAGCACTTGAATCCTTATTCACTGCCTCTTGCACAGAAACTGTGACGAAATCTATCACAGACCTTCAACTCATCTCTGTGTACCCTAACCCACAAAATAACCTAAAGAAAGCTATTATAAGGTCAATAAACATATTTTTTTGTAAATGTGAACAAAAAGGCTGTTTAATTATTTGCTTGCCATGACTAAACGTACAGAACATTAATGTATTAAAACCTGCAACTATCGTGGATGCCTAAACCCTACATTATACTCCTTAATGGCCATGAGGAGTCGGCTGCTCTTGCCACTTTATTCCACTCACTCTTGGGCTTCAGTGCTTGTGTCATTGAGGTGTTTTTTTCTGTTATTGATGTGTTGCTCACCTTCTGTCTCTGTCACTTGCGGTGTAGGGTCAGGTTTAGCTTTTAACTTCCACATGACGTGTGGAGTCTTGACTTGTGCCTTTCCTTCGAATTAACTGTAACCTCAGGAAGTGGTGCGAGGGTCTGCGCAAGCTTATTAATAAGTACAGTTTAATTGATCATTAGATACATTTGCTAGATAGACATAAAATATATATAGAAATCATGTTGGTGTACATCAGTGTTTTTTTAAATAAAGTGTCATTTAATTTGGTGGGCTTATTGGGTGGCCACTTGACTCCTGAACACTTGTAAAATAATAATAATAATAATGTAAAACAATTCAAATCAACCCATTGGAAGCACTGGCAGACTGCAGCGCGTCGAAGTGGCAAGCCCGCTATCTCGCTGCAAAGCATATTTTGCCGTTGGAGACATATTATGATGATAATAACAAATAATTTAGTATCTGGACAGCACAGATACTGTATGAGCGACTGCCTTCATGTATGTGAACTGCAGTACCTCTCCTAATAAGAACATAATTAATTCTTCTGAGTTTGCTTAAGAGAGAATCTTTTCAGTCATTAAATATTATTAGTCATGCAATTCAAGTTTTGCCTCCGAGCCAAAGTCGGATTTTTATGGAGAGATACACACACACACACACACCCACACACACACACACACACACACACACACACACACGCACACACACACACACGCATACACACATACACATACGAGTGACGTGCATTACAGATACAGATATACAGTACTTATTCAAACAATTTAATAGAATATATTAGCTAAAATGTGTATATTAATATCCACCCACACTGTATGTGCAGGTGTGGCTGCACTGTATGTCCTGTTGTGTATATGTAGGCATCATGTTTGAATAATAGCAACGCTAAACAAACTGCTCTGCATTCATTTTGCTGATCGCAGAAGAAGTTTGTTTTAATTACAGCGGCACTTTGCCAATTAATGAATAATGCTAAAGCAGCCTCAGCATCGCCGTTGATAAATACAATGTTACACCAGGATTATTGACCCAGTCTGATTATTTTCTTTCCATTTCACTGACCTTTTCCTTGTGCTGAATATACAGTCAGGCCATTATGTGCTGCTTTAGTACTTTAACACATCAATCATGTGATCATTTATACAGTGTGTCCGGATCATAATTCTATTTACCAGGGCCACTGTAATGCTGTATTGATTGCCAAACCATTAGCATTTATACATCCATCAATAGTAAAAGGTAGTTCTCCTTCTGCTCTCTGCTTCACTCTGCCATGTGGTAGCAGCTATAAATGGCCATGTTATTGAAAATTCCTTTTTCCTTTCAGTGCAGAGAGGGGAAGAGGCCGGCCAGATCTCTATTAGCAGACTGGGATTTTCTCCTATGTGTCACTGTGAGTGTAATTGCAATGTCACACTTCAAGGACTTCATGTGGGTGGACTGGTGGTCTACCACAAGAGAGAGGACTGTAGTCAAAATACCAATTAATGAAGGCCAGAGAAATATGACCTGAACCGCTTCAGGTCTGTACCTACCAATGACTGAGCCTGTCGATTGAAATTGTATGCCATCCGCCCTTGGTCGTGGGTCAGCGCTCAGTGTCAGTGCTGGCAGATTACGCTTCCCTTTCGCTGGATCCTGGCTCGTGCCCTTGAGCGCACAACCAGGAGTTCATCCCGTACTTACTTCATGATGATGAATTCACAACTTTAGAGAGAAAATGAACTCCAATTCTTCAGAAACTCTCTGTATTATTATGCATACCACCAAGTCAAGCTGTACCTCCAAATGTTTTACCGTTACTGAGGTCACCCAAGGAAATGCATTACTCTCCTGCTATTCTATTCAGCTCTATGCAGAGGTACAACCCAACCACTTATACTGAAGTTGCCGAATGAGCCGTTCTGTGGACTTTCCGCCTCTTGTGATGGTCAGCTGCCGCATCATGTTCTTCCAGTAGCCCTGGGCTGCAGACTGTGGTGTAGTCTTGGAGTATCTGACCACACATGTGAGCCCTGAGGGATGAAACATCCCAACCTTGGTGAGCATACAACCCACCACTGCCAAAATGAATCACCACAGTGGGCTGTGACCTGCCTCGTCTGCTTTGGCCCAAGCACCATTTGGAGATTAGTCGTCATTTGCGTGTGGCGCCAAGTGAACCTCAGATATTGAGCATGCCTCATGTGAATGCCCTGTGGAGTGCACAGGCAGGGAGGCCTGTTTCACTGCCATGCAACAGATCCCTGTAAATAAGCCAAGGAAGCATCCAGGAGTAAACTCCTCCCTGGTGTTTGCCCTTACAGCTCCACTAATTAAATATTTTTGGTTTTACAGCACATTTATTGTAGAGTCCAGTCTCACTGCTCTTATGAGCCTTGTTCCAGAAGCAATAAGCAGTTGTTTTCACTAGAAATCTCTGATAAACCTACCGCACGCTACCTGCCCAGTGCCAAATACCAGACAGACAAAGTTAGTGGCTAGCTGGTTAACATAGTGGATCATCCAGTTAAAAAGACAGATATTTTCTCAGGAGTTGGTGGAGACCAAAGCAGACCTAAAAGGAGAACAAAAACTGGACATTAATAAGGTGGGCATGAACACGACTCAAAATGAATTATAATGCTGCTATGTGTATGCTGGATGTGTCCTGTAAATAGGCAATTGCTTGCTAAAATGTGACGGTGGCCTGTGTGTTTTTTGTGTCTTCTTCTACGGTATTCTTGTAGTATTCTTGTTTCTTGTGCGCCAGACCATTTGTCCCAATAGTAAGTTTATAGTTTATTGACCTTTTGTAAAGACAATTGTCAGAATGACTGAATTATTTGACTATTACATTGAAACATCAATACTAAACCACAACATTTAAAATTAACTAAGGATTACAAATAGACTTAAAATTATCTAAGCTCAAACTAATATCTCTTAGCTAAAATCTGCTGTCATTTAAGAGTCTGCCCATAATGGATTGGTGATATTCTATATCTCTCAGTTGGACATTTTGGGATGGTCAGTTTGTTTGAGTACCTTGTCTGAGCACTGGGGGGGGGTAACCAGTTACTGAAGTTGGACTTAACCAGCTTTCTGGCAAAGTCAGGACCTAGTTTAATGTCTCTCTCTGTAAGTACTGTATTTACAATCCGAGAGTGCAGAGAGTCTCTGGGTACCCTGAGTACCTCTGGCCAAGTATCACTTTACAAGCCTGATTCTGCAAGCTTCACAGCCTTTTAGCCCGGTCTACAGTCAAGTAACAGTGCCAGACAGGGACTGCATTCTCAAGCACCGGATTCGCAAAGCCTGTGAAGATGGAAAACAGTTCAGGGTTTCGAACACCAAATTTCTTTAGGCGATGCAGAGCCAAAATCTTCCAGGTCAGCATAAAGTCCACCTGACTGTCCCATCACAAGTTACCCTGTATGGAACCCCCAGGATTTTGTGTCACAGGCTTGCAGTACAGTATGTTCTGATCAAGAGAGTCTGCAAGGCTGTTGTGCTCTTGACATGTAAAACTTCCTTCCTTGGGTCCTAGTTAAATCTGCAAATGTAGAAAATATATAAACCTTCAAAATCTATGGCTCAAATCTGTTGTGTTACATCAACTGATGATAAAAAAGCACCACACTGGTAATTTGAATCGTTTTTCCTAAAATTAACTAAGATTATTACGTAACATTTGTTCTTGTGTGACCCAGGTGAAACCTACTTAAAATTAACTTTTCAAGCCAATTATCCAATGTATTTACCATTAGACAAATTGTACATTTAGCACTCATGGGTGTGCCTTACTGTGAAACTAAGGTGAAAATACATTTCTCAACAAAGAGTCTGGTTTCTGTTTCTGACAGCTGGGTCCCATTATGACATGAAATCAGAGCCTCCTCAGGGTCCGCTGTGAGGACTCTCGCACTGCCCAGTTATCAAAACACAGCACGGAATCCACTTAAGCCTGGTCACTGGCTACATTTCAAGTCACCGTGTGTAACATAAAGAGATAGAAAATACAGAATAGTGAGAGGAGGTGGTAAAACCATTTCCTCTGTAGCCTACGACAGTAATTATACAGTTTAGAAAGGAACTAGATGTTAAAAGGTGATGTATTTACACTTACAATCTAAGCTAAATGAACGTTTTGATTGTCATGCTGCATGCTTCCTTGACATTGCATGAGCTCCAACGTTATTTATTTTGTCAAGATAATAATCATGTGCAAATACAAAAAATACATGAATGTATTATGTGAGGAACAAACAAGGTTACAAATTCTATAATGCTCCGGATTCCTCTACACAAATCCACACATCCAGGTCGTTGCTGCAACTCACAAGAATACACCATCCAATGATTATGTCTAATTAAATTAAATGTCACTTACAGGCAATGTGGAGTGCTTCCACCACACACACACACACACACACACACACACACACACACACACACACACACACACACACACACACACACACACAAAAAAAAAAAAAAACAAACTCTCTGCTGCAGTCACTGCACCAGTATGATGGCAGCATCTGACAATACCAACCAGAAAGAGTCTTTAATGATGCTGTAACAAGGAGGATTTCACTTCATAATACCAAAAACTAAAGAAGCCAGTCTCTGCTTTGCGAGATGCTGAATATTTCATAACACCACGGGCTGACCTGGGGTCATCCTGTGTAGAGGCCAAGATACTCAGACATATAAATGATGCATTCACAACAGCGATGTGCATTGTGCACGACATTAAGGGGCCTCATGGAATTACTGCACTGACTGTTTGTGAGAAAGCTGCAGGGACTTTTCTTTGGAGGCTGGCGATGAATATGATCCATGATTGGATGATTCATTGAGGCCAGTGACAATCTAAGTGTGTGGGACGAGACCTGGTGCTATCTTTACCCTTCCCTCTACCTCTGCTCATCTCTCACTCTCCTCTATTTATGGAGCACTGCAGTGTATATGGCGGTTCAGTACTGGACTGCAGCCCACGGGGGACCTTTCTCCATCTGAACAACCTGCACAAAGGCAGCATGAAACGACAAAGGGATATGGCTGTTTCACCCCCTCCCATTAGTGGCAATTGACTACAAATGCTCACACGTACAACATACATCCAAATGTGAACACAGAGTGTAAGATGTCGCCCGACTCCCAGCGTCTTGTTTTCTTCACCTACCAGAAAGCTGTGCAGCCGTGAGACAAATTGCTGCGTGGCATTAGCACTACAGTGAAGGATGAAAGTGCACCGAGCAAGGCAAACAAGCATCCCATTACAACCGCCACTTAGCAACAAACACATCTATTACAGCGGCTGAGCAAGGCTGGAGGTGAGTGTGCACACACCTCCAACAAGCTGCAATCCAGGGCAATGAGATTCAGAATGCACTACGCTGGGAATTTCAACGAGAATGAGAAAAAAGGGAAAACAAATGGCCCTCCCACTTTCTCTCCCCACTGAGGAATCAAGGGCCACAGCCGCTGTTTACATACTTGAAGAAAGAGTCTCTTCATCAGATGATGTTTTATGATTTTTTTTGCAGCCCTGCTGAGAATAGGAGCTGCCCCTTTTCCACCATCATTTTTTACTACGGACGTGAGCATGACATCACTTCCACAGAGACATGGCTGCTCTACTCATTGGTTCCCCTATATCATAGTGATTAATGGAGATCTTAATACACTGACCTGATAGAGCTTCTGCTTTTCTCTTTGTGTGCTACTGGAGCTCTGATATTTTTTTTAAATCTCCCCACAGGTTCATCCCCATGGCTGCATCTTACACTCTGATGTGTGTCATATCAATTCTCAGACAAAAATGCATAATTCCCTCCTTTTTTTTTTAACCACACTAATTACTGTGGTGCAAATCCTGACTGCTGTTGTCATGGTAATTGCCTTTCGGGGGGTTATGGCGCCACTAAAGCTCAAGTGACTGAGAGTGAGAGAAAATGAGAGGAAGTGAGGGGTAGTTCACGAAGGAGACACACACTGCTCATTGTGTGCCAACATATTTCATGTTTCATCTTGTTTCATGGCGTGTACTATTGGCAGTTTACCTTGACTCGAAATGATCTGACCACGGTGCTGCTCCGCGTCAATGCCAGAAAATGAATTTGATGTGGGTGAGTGGGGATAAGTGTTCTTTCAGCACCGAGCCGAGTGCCAAGAGGTCCCAGAGCAGAGACCCGCTCCCCGCCATTTATCCACTGCATTAAATGGATGTGTTGAGTTCAAGGAGGGGTCAGTGAAATATAGGGGACAACATATGTCAAACAATACGTATAGGAAGAGAAAAGTAGGATCATAAAAAGCCTTTTATCATTTGGCAAACAGATCTCCCGGCAGAGGGAAAAAAGAGAAAAGCCTCGCGGATTGAAGCGCTTGATCATCATTATGGAACAACAAGAGGCACCTCTGACAGTTGGCACCGACATAACACTGAAATGAGGATGGTTTAGCTTCTCCAAGGTCTTAAGGGTTCGGAGCATCAGTGTGTGTGTGTGTGTGTGTGTGTGTGTGTGTGTGTGTGTGTGTGTGTGTGTGTGTGTGTGTGTGTGTGTGTGTGTGTGTGTGTGTGTGCGTGCATGCACGCACGCTTTGGTTGTCGCAGTGCCCTTAGGATGTCCTTGTGCAGTGTCAAGTGTCTTACTGGACCTCAAGCATGAGTGGCTTTCTGCTGTTGACACTTATTATTTAGACACTTCATCATAATGTTTCTGCTAATATCACTTTAATTAACTGCTGTTGTCTCAGTTTTTTATGCTCAGTAAGGTTTGTTTTATGCTTACTATTTTTATTTTATTTTGTCATAAAACACTTAGATAAAATACAAAAAGCACACAGAAGATTAAATAGATTATGAGTTATGTATACAAAAACAAAATGTTATGTATAAATTGAGGCATGACAAAAAAGTAATTTACAAACTAACTTACCTCTAGTCGTATCTAGCCGTATGGATATCTTTTGTTTATTTATTTGCACAGGTTTTAATATATTTCTGCCTTTTGTCAAATTAGTATATGTATTTCCGTATTACCTCCGCCAAGGAGGGTGTGTTTTGGTACGGTTGGTCTAGGTTTTTTTCTGTGTGTGTGTTTTTTTTTATTTTTATTTTTTATGGAATTACGGAAAAACAAAGGCCAAATTTTCGTGAAACTTGGTGGAAGGTAAAACGCATTACATTTTGGAGCTGATTTACTGGGTGGATACACTAATTATTTTTCACTTTCGATAACATTGCTAGATAGGGTGGTAACTGGGAAAATTCACACTGCATTAACATTGTGAGATAGGGCATGCCTTGGCGGAGGTCTGAGCTCTCAGAGTTCCCTTATAGTTTACCTGTGTTTTATTTATTTGCAGCACTTTTTCTTCTAAACGTGTTGTCATAGTTGTAAAGATATTTAATGTATTTACATGTGCATTGTATTTGCAGTGTGTTGAGCTCTTATTCACTGCAGATTTCCCAGTTTTTCAGGATTATTTCCTCTGTAGAAACTAGTTCCATTTATCTCCATTTTTTGGGCTGAGGTAGAAAGACATCTTAAAGCTTGGACAAATAAAACCCAAATGATCTGTGTGGCTATACCACTACAGTTAAGGAAGGAAATAAAGTTTACATTTTTAATGAACTGGCCCTTTAACCTAAGTTATTTCCATATAGTATTGAGATGTATTTTTCAACTTCTTGACAAGGGACACTGTGGAGAAAAAAAAAGATCCCTTCCAGCTGAATTATAACTTCTTCACATGACTGTCTGCATTTTGTTACACACACACACACAGACACACACACAGACACACACACACACACACACACACACACACACACAAACAGAGGCTAATTCAATGTTCCAGCCGCTGTTTGTTTAGTCATGGACAAACAAAAGCCTGTGCCAGCAGCTTGTTGGTCTGAAAGGGATTTATTTCACTGAGTTTGAAAGGAATTGTCAAGAATTTATTTACAAATCAATTCTACACACAGAAGATCTACTCGATGATAACACACACACACACACACACACACACACACACACACTCACACAGAGCTCTAATACAATTTAATCCTTTATGACTGGTGCAACTTCCACAAAATCACTGCAATCCTTTCATGCACAGTGATGTAATGGTATGTTCTTTGAGATTGTGCATTGTGTTATCAATAACTTTGTGTGCTGAAGTGTTGAAATATTTGCAACATTAGTACATTGTATGTAATTTTGAATGTAATCATGAGATGTGGAGAATGATGTTTGAGGTGGAATTGTTACAGAGTACATATAATCCCTTATTAAGAGGAAATGATTAAGTTCTTAAACAGAAAACTATTATTTACTGCAGCACTCTCATATTATCCTTAACGCTGGGAATGCAAATTGCTGCAAAACTTTCTGGGACTGACTGTACATTTAGTTACAGCGTAATTCCTTCATTAAAGGACTAGTTCTACATTTCAACGAACTTGATTACTTCCTTCAAGATGTGTTAAAATAACATTAAAAACTAAAAATGAAATAGGCAATATTTTAGAAATGTTCAAATGTTCATACTCTAATGAGTATGCAGCACCTAGCAACCACTGCACTGGTAATTCTCACTTTAAATGAAGATATTCACGACATGTAGTCAGGAGTTCATCTGCAGGTAATCCCTGTCAAAACAGAATAATCACTGCTGTCAATCTATTGAAATGTGAAATTCTATAAATGCATTTAGACACTGTGCATGTTTTGACAATGTGTCGGAAATAGAAGCCATGAGGAGTTTCAGCCCTCAAAACTGCCGGAGCTATCTCTCACCCCATGTTTTTCAGATTAATTCAAAGCATCCCACTGCCTGGGAATTGACAACACTGCAGAGACAGCCTGAAGATACACTTTGATGGACACAGTAGTCTATCGCTGCCGTCAACTTCAGTGGTGAAATTGTGACCCCCTAGTCATTTTGGTGGGGCCTTATCAGCACCGGCCAAATGCATGATTTGTGGACAGTCTAGCACACTAATGGTGCTAACACTTCATGCTGTCCACATTGTGGCTGCAGAATATATTGTGGAAATGGGATGGCGGGCTCACCAATCCAATTTGATCGGGCTGAAATGGAAAACATAGAAATGAATTTTGCTGAATATTATTATTATTAAGCTGTACTGACTCACCTAAGACGGAACAAATCATTAGCGCAATATTTTAGTGTTGGAAAACAGGATTTCAGGGGTACCATAAAGATAAATGTCAGCTTAAAGTTTATACAGTAAAGTGCAACCTTTTAGTCTGTGATCCTCCCGAGCAGAGGAAATCCACTGGGTGCAACCTTTAGAGGCAGGGGATCTCCAGTCCTATCTAACTCTTCGAATCAGTGGCAGAAAATCTATATCCTTTTAAATAGGGGGAGTCACATCAAATAATAGATATATGAAATCCATCTTGTTTCTGAACTGATTTCCTTTGTAGGAAACAGATCAATGTGAAGGCCTCTCCTTGAATTGCCCACAGTGGCACAAAAATCTGTAAAAAAACAAAAAAAAGCATACCAGTACATGCATTTTCAGCAAATGTTTACATGAATTAAAAGGGAAGAAAATCTGCTGTTGACTTTAGGAAACACATTGACGGTATATACCACGGCAACATCACTGGAGCCGAGGTGAAACTTATGAAGAGCTGCTAAAAAATCATGCAAATAAATGTTACAAAAGACCTGATGCGGAGTCTATAGACAACCTTGTAAAAAATATATATATATATCTCAGTGTATACTTCTTCATAAACAGTGTGGGATTTAAACATGTATTGTGACTTTGGCTATCCCTAGTGGTAAGGAATGTTAATGCAGACCACAAAGTGAATTTTTGCCATGCTATATATTCGTGCAAATTTGACCACAGTCTGTTTATTCTCCCCAATAGAGTGCGGATCGGGCCTAATTTTTCGGTCTGAGCCAGGCCCGCGTCCAAAAAGAGCAGTAACCGAACCCGGCCCGAGCCCGACAGGCATTAAAGGTCCGATGACATGGTGACATGGTCTTTGGATGCTTTTATATAGACATTAGTGGTCCCCTAATACTGTATCTGAAGTTTCTTTCCCGAAATTCAGCCTTGGTGCAGAATTACAGCCACTAGAGCCAGTCCCACAATGAGCTTTCCTTAGGATGTGCCATTTCTGTGTCTGTAGCTATTGAGGAGGAGAGAGGGGGCAAGGTGGAGGGTGGGGGTGTGGCCTTGACCAACTGCCACTTTGCTTGTTTGAAAGCCATGATGTCTCTCTCATGGGTGGGCCAAATTGTCTTTGCGGGGAAAGCAGAGAAAGGGGAGGTACCGTATTTTCCGGACTATAAGTCACACTTTTTTTCCTGCTTTGGCTGGTCCTGCGACTTACTATATCAAAATATATATAATTTAACATGTTTTTAAATGTTAATTCATACTGAAAACATTACCGTCTACAGTCGCGAGAGGGCGCTCTAGGCTTGTGACAACTAGAATGCTGCTCCTAAAGACAACTGAGAAAGAAAAGAGATAAACTGCAGGTAGTAAAATATGCATCCAAAAACGGTAATCAAGCAGCAGAAAGAAAGTTTGAAATGAGGGAGAAACTTGTGAGGGACTGGCGAAAAGGTGACTCTTATTGCAATGAAGAAAACAAAGAAAGCTAATTGGCTAATTGCGGGCTGAAAGCAAGGTGGCCAGAGCTGGAGGAACGAGTCGGGAGAGGCTTGTCGACGGTGCAGTTACGTCTCCACGCCTTATAATACATCCATGCTCCACGCCCTGGTACCGTAGTTGTTCTGTGTGCTGTTGTATAGTTCAATAACTGTTAATGTGTTACGTTAACATTCCGGACACCTACCGTATTCAGCCTGTTGTTCTGTGTGCTATTGTGTAGTTGACAGATGAAAAAAAAATTCTAAATAAATGCGACTTATAGTCCGGTGTGACTTATATATGTTTTTTTCCTCTTCATGACGCATTTTTTGACTGATGCGACTTATACTCCGGAGCGACTTATAGTCCGGAAAATACGGTAACCTTGCTCCTTATGACCTCATAAGGAGCAAGATTCCAGATCGGCCCATCTGATCTTTAATTTTCTCAAAGGCAGAGGAGGATACCCAGGGCTCGGTTTACACCTATCACCATTTCTAGCCACTGGGGGACCATAGGCAGGCTGGGGGAACTCATATTAATGTTACAAAACCTCATAAAGTGAAATTTTCATGCCATGGGACCTTTAAGATATTTATGTCCGAGCCCGACCCGAGCCCGACACAGTTAAAATCTTGTTTTTTTCTCATAGTAATGACACATGTACATTTGTTTGTGTAGAAAGCCCGCTTTTATTAAGCAACTGTAGGAAGGCATTCGGAAATGTCAACAGATGTGCGCATCAGCGCACACGGGGCAACAAGGCCTTATCGTGCTGATGTGACCGAGCCCGACCTGAACCCAAACATCATTTCTAAATATCTGTCCCGACGGGTCCCGACGGGCTCAGTTTGGGTATCCATCCTCTACTCCCCAAGCAGCTAATGTACCGCCGTTAGCTGTAGCTTGCTAGCAAAACACACACCAACAAGTCACTGGCTCAGCTCTCGGAGCTAAATGCTAATTTCAGCATGCAAACATGCTCACAATGACAATACTAACATGTTGGTATTCAGCAGGTAGGCTATAATGTTTACCAAGTTCACCATCTTTGTTTGGCTTGTTAGCATGCTGACATTTGCTAATTAGCACTAAACACAAGGAATAGCTGAGGCTGATAGGAAGGTTTGTTTTGCTAGTATTTGCTCATAAACTAAAGTGTGTGACGAATTGAAATGTTGGCCTAATGATGGTAGGTGCTAGATGAAAAAGTTAGGGGATCACCAAACTCATGAAAAAACATGCATGTAAAAAACCCAAGCTTGCGATAACAACAGCAGCAATGTCTTTTACCATCATATGTCTGATGTTGCTGAACTTTTTTCCCGTGTTTTCTGCTAGTGCTCACTCAGTGCAGAATGCCACAATGTTTACATGATACTGTAATTTGACACTACAACACAGCAGTCATAGTTTGTGTTCTTTATACGATTATTTGTATGGCATTTTCTTGGCTGCATCTTTTATTGAGTATTTTCACCCTCATTCTTGTTCTCTCTCTCTTTCTCTCTCTCTCTCTCTCTCTAAAACACAGTATATAGCAACAATGTAAGGGCTACAACTGCGTTTGCTGCTCCATCCTGTACTTAAGTTTAAATAGTAACAAAGCTGCCCTTGAACTTGATTTTGAAAGTGTTTTCCTGATAAAAAACAGTGGAGGAAAATACAGCAGCGAACCACTCACAAAAAGCACTGGTATTAAACATTATATTTAAACTGCACATTATTATAAATGCTGTTTTTAAAAAAACAGAATTACTGATCCCAAAGTATTCTTCTGCAGCAGTGAAAATGTTTCCTGTTTATTTTTGACTTTCCCCGCAAGAGTAATCAAATGATTATGATTCAGATGCTTTCCTGATAAAGTCCCTGTATTCAAACATGCATTTATTGTGCGACACTGTTCTTTTATCGCCACTTTGCTGACTTAAATGCTTATTAATAGATGGCATCTCTAATGAAACCTAAACAAATGCCTAGAAATTGAGTGTGTTAACCCAGAAATATGCACATTAAACTATTGTGTGTACACATGAGTGTCCTTTTATATTCTGCACGATGAGTGCATGTTTTCAGTGGAGTCGACAGAGCTGTGCAGACAAGTGCCTTAGCGCCTGGTTGCTCTCTCCTTCGGCATGTCAGGTGCCGTATTTACGCAGCCTGTTGCCCGGCAACCCCTGCCAAACAGACCGGTGGACGAGGGATGCAAAGCAGCAGAAGTAGAAGTTGTCATGAGGTGACGTGTGTGTGTGTGTGTGTGTTTCTGCAATCAGGTACTACTGCTGCCCTCCATGGAGCATAACAAGTTGTTGCACCTTTCCCATTATTAACTATTAACTCGTTAGTCTAGATTGAGCAAAAGTTCAATTCCAGAACACGCGTCTGATGTCACTCACCTTCCGCTCTGTGTGTTGTTCAATAAAGGTTTAGAAGAAAATTTGGATTTGTGCAATAAGGCAGGCCTGCTTCATTCTTTCGGTGAATGATTGTAAAGATTTACAAAGAATATGTCTACAGCATTTACTATCTTTGCCGTACACACATCGATACACTAAGAAGAGCAAAAATCCAGCTAATTTAAATAGCTTGTGTTACTGTAATGTATGAACACTTAATTTAATATTGTATGTGGTGTTTTTTTTTTTTGCTGGGTGCAAATGTTCCACCAAAACAAGTTCCTTCCCGAGACTATTTTGCAGAACCACTGTCGCTGTGTCCGGAGCTATGTGCCGCCCAAGAGAATTGTGATTGGTTTAAAGAAATGCAAACAAAACGAAAATTCCGCCAGATTTCACTCATTTAGGCCGGATGTCCGTTTCCTTCTGCTTTCTTTGGGTTGGCATTTTAAACTCTGTTCGATTTATGAGGACTATGGTTAACCTTTTCTCAGATCTCTGCAGGGTAAGTCCAGACAGCTAGCTAGACTATCTCTCCAATCTGAGTTTTCTGTTGCACAACTAAAACAACTTTTGAACGTACACATGTTCCACCAAAACAAGTTTCTTCCCCAGGCTATTTTGCAGAGGCGCCGTTGCTCCGTACGGCACTTAGTGCCTCCAAAGATGATTGTGATTGGTTTAAAGAAATGCCAATAAACCAGAGCACATTTCTCTCCCATCCCGGAATGCTATGTGGACTAACCAGACCCTACTTCGCAGCGCTGTGGAAGAAGGTCTGGCAATGCTACACGACTCACAATGCAACTTGACCTTCAATTTCAAATTGTACCCCATTTGCACTTCATGTTACTGAAAAAAGTAATCACATTACTGTAACATTACTGCCCAACACTGAGAGAAGAGGTATTCTGACTTTCTCCCTCTGAGAGGTGATCAACCTCTGTTCTGTACATTGTCACATTAACGTTAGTGTCACCATAAGACACATATCTGTGAAATGTATTACTGATGTGTTTGTAAATATGAGATCATTAGTGTACTGAGAAATCAGGGGGGGAAAAGTCAGGCAGGTGGGAGCTCAGCAGCCGAGCAGGAGAAATCCATCCTCAAGTTATATTCCTTTCTCAAACGTAGCTCTTGCATTTTACATTTCTATTCCTACTTGTTTACTAGTATATGATTCATGTTCCTGTGGATAACTGGACAAACTCTGATGCGAACAAACAAGCAGCTAAAGTAGACATTGATTGCAAAGAAATGTGTCAGTGCTCTAAAAACATCAGAGGAAAACAGCGTGTCAGTTCCTTGGAAAAACAGCAAGAGCATCTCTCTGCACTCACCAATTTGCACCAACAAAAACACAAGAGGCACCCATTGTAGAAAAGATCTCAGTACACCAGAATACAATGAAGCAACATGTTGCATTTTCAATAAAGGAGCAAAGCTCTTGGCCTGCTATCGATATTGCTCAGCTCTACAAGATATACCTGCAGCAAGTTCACACATGGGGGTTTGGTGAGTTATTCTGTGAAAAGCAAGGATGTTTGAGAGTAAAGTAGATAGACAGATGATAGATTGATGAGCATGAGCATCCAAAGTTGTATTTTTGAATTACACACTTAGATTGTGTATATTGATATCTGTCGGAGAAGTAAATTATCACAAGAGGGAATCACTAAGCTAAACTCCTTTGATGAAAAATAACTGAAGAGATTCACATGACCTTAAAAAACGTGACATTTCCCAGTTGAGCTGTAACCCATCCTCTACAATAAAAAAGAGGAGAGCATCTTACTTAAATGTCACAGCGCTGGATGGACTAGCTCTGATATTGTTAAACTGCCATCTTGGTGAGATACTTTTTTTTTTTTTTATTAGCGCATATGAAACCGCAATGCAATTTACTATGGTATCTCATTAAGCCCTATAATGTCTTGCTAATAATTAAACACTCACATTTAGTGGAAAATGAACCGGCAGAGGAGATCACAAGCCTGGGATTCTGACAAACACAGTATGCTTTGACTATAATTGACTTTTCACTCTGCCCTGGAGTTACAGGAGAATAATGGGGCTGGAAATAGCTAGTTAACCTCCTGTCAGGTAACACATAAAAGGAAAACAAAAGCAGCACTGCAATATTCCTACACTTTCTCCTCTGAGAGGGAACAGAGAGATGTCAAGGTGGGAATTGTTACACTAAGTGATTTTATTAAGTGGAACACCCACTGTGAGCTCAATCTGCCACACAGAGATTGTTTGACGCAAATTATACATAATTCCCAGTGCATGACAAAACATCTATAACCACCACCGATAGGGTGGTTCAGCAGCGCAGCACTGCGTCATAAAGACAACAAATAACTGAACGTAAATTTAAAAAAATACATTATTTTTGTATTATTATTGCTTAGTACAAGGTGAACAAATAATTCAATCATGAAAAGTTAAATAAAGTGTTTGAGTATACTGGGTTAAAAAAAATGGATATTAAACCTTTTTTTTTTTTTTTTTACCATTGATGGGTTCAAATGAAAGATTTACATACTGAAAAGATGGTTGTAATATTACATGTTTTGTTTTATTTTATACTCTTTATTGATCCCACTGGGGAAATTACACTGTACACTCTGTTGTTATTACACACTACACACAGGCCTGAAATACACACACACACACACACACATGCTCGGGTCCTTCACATGCACTAATGGAGAGATCTCAGAGTGAGTGGGCTGTGACTGCTGAACAGGCGCTCTGAGCGATTGGGGGGGGTTCGGTGCCTTGCTCAAGAGCACTTTGGCAGTGCCCAGGCGGTGAACTGGCATCTCTCCAGCTACCAGTCCACACTCCGTACTTCGGTCCGTACGGGGACTTGAACCAGCCGGTTCCAATGCAGTTCCCAACCCAACTCTCCACAGACTGAGCTACTGCCACCCCCAAATATTTCTCTTGTAATGTTGTGTACTAAGAGTAAATATGATATTTTGTAAAAGGATGATGATATTTTTTTGTATTCTTGGTGATCTACAGGTCACATAACTGATCAATAGACTGCATGTAAGGAAACTGGAAACAGCCCCAGACAACATCCTGATCAAGGAGAGATAGTCAAAAACATTTGGTGAATTGTGCAGAGTTTTAATTTTTATGAATAATTTAATTAACAAAAGCAACAAAACATGGGACTTTGACACGGGTTACCTGATTGTTTCCTGTTTCCTATCGACAGTCAACTTAGTTTTTTTAACCATGACCCGTCCTTAACCCTAACCACATCTTTATTATTTTAACCATGACCACGAAAGTCTCCAAACTTTAACTATGTAACCATTTTAGTGGTTGTTTTTCTAACCTTCACAAGTACCTACCATACCAAAACCATGATCTTCACCAAACCCTAACCACATCGTTTTATGGCTAATCCTAACCCAACCTTAACCAGAGTGTTGTCATATCATAAAATGGATTTTCTTTTAGTCAGACTGGTTTTAAAAAGCCTTACGAACTGGGAGTGTGCAGTGTAATAGATGAGGACTTACATTTTAACCGATTTGTCATATGTAATCCAACTTTATGGAAGTGCATTTCTAAATGCCCCTTTAATTGATTAAAAGAATGGAAGAAAATCAAGCAAATGTTTTATTAAATGTTCGATCTATTAAACAGAAAACATTCTTCTGCTTTTCTCTGATGTATATTTTTGTCAATTGAAGAAATCTTTCTTGGGTCCAGCTTCTGAAATGTGAGGATTTGCTGCTTTTTGTCTATTTCATATTATTGTTAATCGAAAATATTTTTGTTGTGGTGTAATATTTCAATACCACCTTGGCATTTTTCAAAAAATGTTTTTGGATTCTACAGGCCGAACTACTAATTGATTAATCAAACAATAATAACAATAATAATAATAAACTGATTAATTGTTAATGAATCATCACTGTAGCAGCATCTCTATTATGATGTTCTTTAAACAAGCATGATTCTATTTGTGCCTTTCTGTTAACTCGAGGCAGTATTATATTTGCTGCATGTCAGTGTTGCAGTGATCATGTTATTCCTCTCAGTATATAGCAGCAAAGGAAACATGTTGTCAACCCCCTTGCCTCTTTCTCTCTCTGCGCTGTCTCCCTCTGTCTCTCCCACTTCTTCATTGCCCATGGCCTGAGGGAACAGTTGGCTTTCTGAACACTCTTCCCCCTTTGTGAGCACACATTGATTGGCTCTCCGCTCCCCCAAAAGCAGAGCAGCATGGGGTGCCGGCAGCCAGCTTTCTGCTGGTGCTGCTCAAAAAAGTCTGAAGGAAAAAACAAGGGGAGGAAATCATCAGGAGGCTTCACCACAACCTGTCTTGGTATGTCTGTTCTCTTTCTATCTGCCTCTCCTGCTGTAATGAGAATCAATGGGGGTTATCGCATTTCCCTCATGTCTTTTTGTCAAATGGAGTGCAATAGTTGCCTCCTGTTTGCAGAGCCCTGTCCTCCTCCTCATTGGCCTGCTGATTCCCTCCATCCTTTGCAATCCTGTTTGTTGACCAAACTCCACTGCCCAGTCTGCAGTGCTGTCACCAGGTCGCACACAATCATCCCCCCCCCCCAATATAACACAGTTGTTTGGGGAAGGATGAACCTAAGGGGCTTGGTAAAATGAAAGCACAAAAGCTGTCGTCTGCAGCTATAATGTTCATGTTTCAGAGAAAGAAAGTAGAGCAAAATATGCCATCACAGCTCTTGGACATCGTAGTAAATAGACCCCTGGGAATGCATGACTCCAACACTATCTCTCTCCATATTTTCGGACATACCACCGAGCAGCATGAGCTCTCTGTCCACGGCAGAGTAAAGTGTGCACTGTGAACACATTTGGACTGGAACAAAGCCAGCGGTTGGTTGGCTGCGGAGGATGTGGGCTGGTCTCCGGAGCCTGTCGGTTGTTCATTCATACACCAGGTGGAAACTGTAAATGAAAACGCAGACATCTCCCTGCCTACACTTTCAAAGATCACATTGTGCTGTTTTTATGTAAGGAGCAGCAGGACGTGCGGGGTGCAGGTCCAGCATTGACGATGTGTTTTGTAATTCTCTGAAGAAGGGTTTGTCTACACGTGGCAAATATAATCTCAAGTGAAGAAAAGTATGAGTGAAGACGTGCAAGAATATTTACGTAGTTGAAACTTGGGTCTTAAACAAAAAGTTGATCTAACTTATTCAGATTTAACTCACAAAATCAGGCAGCGTCGTTGTTTCTGCATCCAAACTAACATGGTGAAAACTGATGCTGCTCTGTACAGTCCATTCATCTTCATGACAGCCATCTGGCCCACGACCTAGGCTACTAGACAATATGGGCTTTTATGGGGTGTTACACTGAAATGTAACAAACCATGGACACTGATAGAAAGGAAGTTTCAATGTAATGCTATCACCCAGCATGCTTTGAGAAATATAGGCAGGGAAACACTCTGGATGAGTTTAGGGCTGGTCGGAATACCATTTTTTGAGCTTCGAAGCTTCGGTAGTAATGAGCAATGAATATTCGAAGCTTCGGAGAGAGGGGGCTGAACATATCTTTAATAAAGACAGGAATCTCTATGTGTCTGTCTGTTTGTTTGCATTTTGATTACTTTGAGAACCTTTCATCCAAACGACTTCACAAGGGAGTGCAGTGTCGTATTTGGTGCAATATAGATAGACAGGCCAGACGCGTTCAGAATTAATAAACTTTTAACCTCTCAAGGATCACCATCCCGTCAACGGGACACTTTGTGACTGGGGCGTCGCTGTAGCCTCGATAAAACTTCCACTCATAAGTGTTTTTATTACTTTAAAGCATTAAATCTTTAAAATATACAGCCATGTACACAACTGTTACAAAGTAACAGAAAATAAAACAATTCAGCCGTAATCTGCGCAGCCGAGAGTGCATGCATACCTGTTTTCGTTGTCCTTTCAGCAACAAAGTGGTATTTTGACCAAAACTTGATTTTCATAAATACCCAAGACTCCAAGGAAATGTAATATCCAAGCTTTATATTCCAAAACGATCTCTTCGCCTCACAATGTTGAAGTTTCTGGCCGAATCACAACGGAAAAATGCTAGACAGTTTTCCATTTCCGCACTTGTTATCGCCGCTAGCTTCTCTGCCCAGCTTGCTAAATGCTCGAAGTGGGCGTCATCGTGTACCGACCATTGACATATATATAATGGACCAATAGACCCCGTTGCTCTGGACGGAGACCAGAAGGCTATTAGAAGCACTTTTCCGGTGATCGCTAGCTTTACTACAGCCTCCAACTGAGAGAGACAACGTAAATGTGACGTGAGCAACCTGTCTGAAAGTTGTAAGTCTTCTGGTAGCTGTGCCAAGAGAAATCTCAATCATTCCCAATCTTACAGAGACGGAGAGCGTAGGTATATGTAAGGAGATAACATAGGCACAGGCTAATTATTGCTAACTAAAATGCTAAGTAAGTCGAAACTGCCTGCAAGCTTCTCCTGTACTATACGGTAATTCCTCTACTGTGCGACAGTAAGTCGCTTGGTTATGACACAATCGTTAGCCTATTTTTACAAAAACGTCTGCTACGGAGCCATAACGTGAGGTACAAGGTAATGGAGCCTTTGATACATTGTTGTGTTTCTTTAGAACTAAAGAACGGACAAATAGAGTCTTTAAACACTTCAGATGTAAAGTTATTCACTGTCAAGTGACGTAAAAAAAAAATGGCGGTCAGTGGAATGCTAACAGGAGGTGATACCTTTGTAGCAACAAAATGGCGCCATCGGAGGTTCGAGTTCTGAAGCGAAGCTTACCCCCTTGGTACCGACAGTATCTTCTTCTTCTTCTTCTTCTTCTTCTTCTTCTTTGTAGTTTATTGGCGGTTGGCAAACCAACTTAAATGTGCATTACCGCCACCAACTGGACTGGAGTGTGAACGAGAGATAAATGCAGAAAATAAATAAACCAAAATAAAAAACAACGAATATTTGAATGGCAAATTTTCAAATCGAATACCCATCCACCGAACGAATATTCGAATATTTGAATATTCGAATATTCGGGTCCAGCCCTAGATGAGTTATCAGTCCACCCTGTCTCCTAAAACTGACGTTCAAATCCGTCATCCTGCGTGTGATCAGGTTCAGATACAAACACATTGTGGTTATGGTTGGGGAAAGATTGTGGTTTTACACTAATGTCACCACATTGATATTATAAATATTTTATTAAGCCAACAATCTTAACATCTTAACGTAATCACGCCTCAGTTGCCACAAACATGGTCAACTGAGGGAAACTGCAGAGCTGGGTGATAACTTTCTGTAGGTACATCATTACGAGCAACCCCTTTCACATTACGCAGTTATTTTTTTTCTCATTGTTGATATAAAAATATGAATCAGTGCAGCTTTATAATCAGCAAAGTGATTCATAATATCCACCTCTAAAGCTTTATGGTGTCTAATCCACCTCTGTTGTCAGGAGAAGTCAACTTGGGTCGAGTACAGAAACTTAACTCAGAAAAGGCTGACGATCGAAACCCTCGTACGTCTCACTGTGGTTTGACAGTGTCAACCAGCACGCCCCTGGCAGTAAAGCATGTTGGGTAAATATGATGTCACGCTGAGTTTGCACTGTTGAACGTGACCTGAGTCTGATTTAAAACAAAAACAAAAAAAACATTTCACAGTTTTTTGACTGAGTCTCCTTGACCCACTTGACAAACTCCCATCTATATTTGGACCAGTGTTTCTGTCTCGCTCTGGCGTACATCACAGACGTCACATGTTTTGAGAGAGAAGGTGTCACAACACTGTGATCACAGGTCTGACAGGGTGATCCCTTTCAGAACATCCCAATGGAACACTACATGGAAGATTTTACAGCATAATGGTCAGATATTCTGGAGAACATTTTGAAAGTAGATGAAGTAACGTTTTTATATCATTGGGTGAAACATGCATCAGAATCCTTAAATTTGGAATGTGAGGCTAACTGACCTGGAATTTTAACTGTTGTAGCTCAGACCAGGAAAAGGAAAAGTACTTTGGTGACTCACATATTTCACAATACAAGAAATTTGCCTCAAGAACACCTGTAGTTCCTCCAGCTGAGTGTGACAAGCTTTATCTGACCTGAGACAAATTGGTGAATGGGAGCTATTTTAAGCTACTTAATAGGCGACAATTTAGGAATTGGTATCAGCGAGAGCATCAAATGGCTGCACTTAAAATGAGCTGTATGGTATGAAAAATAGCTCTAATCTTCTACATTACGCTTTCATTTCAAACAAATGTTAGCATTTTGTCTCATACTCAAATAGGGTTTTGGCTATATAAAGAACCTTTTTAATCATGAGAAGCCAATTAGTAAATAAAAACAGATTCTACCTTATGTGCACTTCAGCAGCTGTGGACTCTAAAGTTACTTGGCTGGTTAGACTTTAATTAGACCAAATTGTTAGTGATTGAAGTAAAACTTTAGTTTTTGACTGTTTGCCAGTTTGTTCTTTGTTTACTATCTTTTAATAAAAGTTGTGTTTATTTTTTGTATAGATGTAAGCTGTTTATGCCCTTCGCAACAATTACCTATTGAACATACATGGCTTAATTGCTTGATTTAATGAACAGCTCAATACATGTATGGGGCTTTGGTATCCTGAAATCAAAAGTTTACTCCTGCATCCTGGTGCAACTACTGTGAATCACAATTACCCAAAGTTTTCCAATCTCCGTTAGAGGGAAATGTTCACATTAGCCAATTCAGGGATGGCTTACGAGCCTGGAACAGGCTGAAATCAATGCTTCCTGTCACCTTTTAGCAGGACAAATGGCGCCTATTGTTCCAGCCTATCCCTCCCCCCTAACTTATAGACAGCTGGGGTGGGTGCACAGGCCAGAAAGCAGGGGCTCGGAGGACTCACCAGCAGAGGGGATCACTTTTATGGTGACTTCTGCTATAAGAGTAAAAGCTTCTGTGAGAGAAAACTTCACTCTGACCCTAATTATAACTGATTCAACACCACTAACTAGATCATAATTTGCACTAACTATTCTTGTTTTGTTTTGTTTGGCTCTACACTACATCTCAGCAGTGTTATAGACTGTCTATTCATGTATACTGTGTTATTACCATATCACTTTCGCATATCCTTCGTCTTACTTACACCTCACTTTGCAGCAGCTTTGTAATCTGCACTTTATGTAGCCTTTTGTATTCTGTATTGTATTGAATGTGAAACTGTATGTTGTCCTGCACGCTTATGCTTTTCTTGGCCAGGTCATTGTTGCAAATGAGAACCTGTTCTCAACGGCCTACCTGGTTAAATAAAGGTTAAATAAAATAAAAAAATAAAATAATCACATCCCAACTTTGAAGAGTCAGAACACACAGGGTGGTGTGTTTCTAACTTCTGACATGGGGTGCTTCCAAACAGGCCACAGTGGCAGCCGCAGGTCAGTGTGTGCGTGTGTGCGTGTGCGTGCGTGCGTGTGTGTGTGTGGACTGGAGTCTGGATGCTGCTTGGCACAGTCATGGCTCCTTGACGTCAGCGCTCAGCCCAGACTGCTGCTGCTGCTGCTGCTGCTGATGCCGCTGCTGCTCTCAAACATGTCTTTGTTATTCAGAGCTTTCCATCAGAGAGCGGCGACCTGCAAAACACGGAGGGTGGCGTCCGCTCCGAGGAGGATCATGGGATGGCAACGCGCGCGTGTGCATGCGTCAATGCGCTGGTGTGAGGGCGTGCGCGTTTGTTGTTGTTTAATATGCTATTATATGTATTATAGTGGATGTTTATTTTTATATTGATATATTCAGATAATAAATTGACTAAGGATTCATGATGATGCTATTGTCAATACCATACACCCAATATCAGTATCCTACAATATTGTTATATTTCTATATTTTGGTTATTTTTAACTTCACAATTATTATAATAATAATTGTTGTTGTTGTTGTTGTTAGCATTACTTGTTATTATTTTACTTTCGCCTATATTCTATTTTATTTTACATGTTTGTGTTTTTTTAAATGATTCTTTGTTATCCATTAATAGTAACCTGTACTTAATTTAGCCTACTTAAATATACTTAATTTAGCCTACTTAAATATAACTATAGTAAAAAAAGCCGTGTTTTCTTATTAATATTACTTTGTTAGATGCCATTATGATAAATAATTCATTTTTAATCGCAATAAATAAGCCTAACCATTAGCCTATATGTCGTTAAGTTAATTTAATCAATAAAGATACAAAATAAAACACCCAGCATGCCCAATTTCCATTTTAATGTGTGGAACCACTTGTCAGCAATGTGTAGCCTACTCACTTTTTTTTTTTTTTTTTAAAAGCCCCTCAAATCAAAATAATGAGCACACAATGCGATAGAGAGCCGCTTGGTAGCCCAGTCGGAGCGGCTGGCTCCAGCACATCCAGTGTAGGCACATGGCTGCTGGCTGAGCGACACTCCGGCTCCACTCCCGTCTCTCTCTCTCTCTCTCTCTCTCTCTCTCTCTCTCTCTCTCTCTCTCTGTCTCTCTCTCTCTGCTGATGGCTTCTCCGCGTCAAAATCCGCGACACATTTTGTCAGCAGCCACCGAGCATGGGTCCCTTTGGTAATAGAATAGCCAATGTAATTTGACACTTCAACTTACTGCGCTCTCTCCGAGTCTATTCAGTTACTCACCCACTGACGTTGAGCCCGTTCTCAGTGGCCGTGAGGGGGGGAAGATATTTAAAAACAAGAGCCGAAAATTACCGAGGACTTTCTTCGCTTAATAACCCGGTGAGTAACTGCAAACTTAACGTTGCTTGTTCCCGGTGTCGCGCTGCGAGGCTCTTGTCTCGGGGAGGTTTTGTTTCCACTTTGGCTCAGATTGTTTCTCAACAATAGAGTGACCACTTGAACTGGCACCGAGGAGCACGTCGGAGCCTGTAATAATAAACCGCATCTTTTGATTTACTATCAGCGCTGCTCTGTGCCGTCGGGATTGAACCGGGCTGTTAAGCAGGTTGTGCATTTCGTTTGTAACAGATGCCGCGTTGATCTCCAAAGCGTTGGGGCTTGGAAGGCTACATTGTAGCAGCCTGTATGCATTTTGCTTGCAGAATGAATCATGCCGCGGTGCGTGTGTCTGTGTGCGTGCGTGCGTGCGTGCTTGTGTGTGGTAGAGGTAGCCCTTGCTTTTTACCTTTTTGGCTTCTGATGTGCACAAAGCACATGGTTTGTCTACTGTGGGTTTATCGGTGCTACGTGCAGGCTGCAGAATGACTGTGGACATGGCAAGACAGCGGTCACTACACCACTGTTGCGCGGATTCCTATTCATTAAATGTCATGTCAAATGTTTATTTCTGAAGTTTGTTAACATCAGCACACGTGTGTAGGCTACTATTAAATATCAGTGTATTTATGTCACAGCTTAGAGTTATCTGGCTGCTGTAGCTTCACAAGGGTTTAACAAGTTGACTCCCCCAAATTCCTGCTGTCTGGACATGGAACCAGTTGAGATGGAGGGGGCCTCTCATATAGACCTGGGCTCATTTTCACTTGCTGTACATCTGTCCAGAAAGCAAAAAGCATGGCCAAGTGGAAAAAGTAAGCTAGACCCTGCTCCCTGATCTGCCTCCTAGCCACTGTCAATGAAAGAGAGGGAGAGGGGTTTCTCTCATATATACACACGCACTGTATTTCTGCTTCTGGAAATCCCAATGTGGGAGCATCAGGCGAGCAAGCAAACACACACATGCAGATGTTTCTCGTCATTTTCTGGTGAGATGTCCAGGAGAGCTCTTCCTGTTTTTGTTATGTTGCTGAAAAGTTCATTCTCCTCGTGTCTGCTTTTAGCTGCTGCAGCATCCAAATTTGTCCTGGCGCAGCAGACAGTTTGGACCCAGCTGCTGAGGGTTGTGTAAAACTTCTGTGGTGACACCAGTTATTTAGCAGCCTCAGTTGCTTGTTTATATTTCATGTCATGTAATCTGAGGGTCTTGCTGGGTTTAATAGCTGCTGCCGGGCAGCCCTTCAACCTGACAGGCTTCTACACTTAGCTGGTTTGAAAACTTTCAGATACAGTGTCAAGATGATGATGATGATGATGATATCAGACTTGGACTTGCACCTGGTCCTTTGATTGCTCTTTACTCAAAACCCTGCATGTGCCACCTTTCAGCTCATTTACAAGCACTCGATGGCACGTGTGATTAAGCGCTGATTGAGCTCTGCTTGTGCGGGGAAACTTCAAACTTTCCGTGGCTTCCTTCATAGATTATGGTGGTGTGTCAGACAGAGGAGGAGGTTTTCTGTCCTCTCTCCTCCCTCCCAGTCACCCCACCTCTGTGGGGCCCCCAGGTTGGGCTCCTGAATAACCATGGGGCAGACCCCACCAGGCTGACCTTCTTCTATTCAAGTTGAGGATGTTGAAACACCAGCCGTCAAACAAAAGCCACATTGAAACAGAGAACTGCAACCGAGCACGTGTGTCTGGGCGCTGAAGTAGACTATTTATTAACTCAGAGTTTCCTCCTGACCAGTGAGAGGCGTCAGCACACAGAGAGGCAGAATAAAACTGTAAAAGGACGTTGAGCTGCTTCTGACACAGATTAGGGAACCTAAAAATAGATACAAAAAAACAAAGCTTGACTTTTTATTTTGAAATCAAATTGCATATATCTCTTAAAACGCAGGAGCAAATCTCTTTCTGTCTGGACCGCAGCCAGCCTGAGGTCTGTGTGTGGCACTGTGGATTGACAATGGCAACGCGTTCTCACTGCAGGGTTGGAGGTTTTGCTCTCGCCTTTCCACCCACCTGACAAGGTGAGAGTAGAAGTGGAAGTGGAGTAAAGGCGGAAGCTGGAAATGGCTGTGCCACATGGGAAATTATTCAACTCTCAGATCAGAGAGGACACACAAGAGGCCTCATTACCTCCAGCAGTATGCCGGCCAGCCTGTGAGGAGAGCGGTGTGTCTCAACTAGCCACACTCCCCTTCTGAAATATTATCTGTACACCGCATCCAATGTTCCTTTTGTCTTGAAACACAACGCAGTGTGCCGTGTCATTTGACACCCAAACAGTAATGAGATAAATACTGCTTTGTCAAACATTTTATTCCAGTTTCTGCCTCAAACCCTCTCCCAATGGTTAGCAGCCTTTTAACTAACAAAGTGTGCTTATGTAGCTGGTATACAGGGCTGTTGGATGTGTATAATGTCATAATGTTATTGATTCTTCTTGGGAATTCCTCTTGCGGTGAGCATCTCCTGCGTACGGACAGCCCTCTAAAGCTATAACAGGAAAAAGGCGAGCGAGTAAGCGGCCGACTGCTCTTCCTCTGCGTCAGAGCCTGTGGGAGGTTTGTGTTGGTTTTGCTCAAGGTCCTTTTTGTGTTGTCTTTGCTCAAGAGAATAAACTCCTGGGATGAATCACTGTGCTGGTATGGCTATTTTCAATGAGTGAGGAGAGTACAGGGCGAGCGTGGCGCTGGCTGTACAGAAAGTGTGTCAGTGGGCGGTTGTAGTAGCTTAATCATGAGGTTTAGTTTGGTGTCAAAAACAGCACTTGGGTCATAATAATTCTATAAATATGTTACCTGAGAGTGATCACAACACTGTAAAGGGTTATTATGACAATATCTGGCAGTGAGATTGTTTTGGATAAATAGTGTTGGAAAGTAACTAAGCAAGCTCCACCACATTTCAGAGGGAAATGTTGTGGTTTTGGACATTTGTTTTAGATCTATAGTTACTAGTTACTTTGTGGATAAAGACTTAACATGCAAAACTGGTGATCATTTGAAATATGTTGCATTTTTATAGATGAAAGCTAGTGTTTCCCAACCCTTTTGGCTTGTGATCCCCCGTAAGGGAACCAAAAATGTATCACTTGTGAAGATACTATGTTACCAAAAACATTGTTAATAAAGCGGATACGAGTGATCGACAGTGTGCAGGATTTTTGGGTATTTTCACAGTCAGTGCAAAAGACGTTCATGGAGTGCAAGAACGCTGTTTTGAGTGTCTCTGGCTTGTGAATCCTTTCAAATGATGCAACATGTATTTGCAACCCATTGTCACAAGTTACAGGAGTTTCAATCCAAGAGTGGCTTCCCCCTCTAACTTCAGACTGTTCTCATATGAGCATGACTCTCCAATATATATTAGAAAAGTTAGTCAGAATAAATATAACTGTGTAAAAACACAAGTTTTTATTTCTCTCCTTAGACCCCTCAGATTTACACCCCTTGGAGGGTTCCTGACCCCCACGTTTCGAACCACGGTTAAACTTCCCATCAGTAAACGATATAAAGTAGTTTAAATTATCTTCACTTTGAGCAGTTAGAGCATTCAAATGTTGCGTACATGAGTAAGTATCTAAGTAGGATTTGCTGCTAACACGTCTGCAATTTTACCTGTAATGTAGTATTTGTACACTGTGGTATTGCCAGTTTTATTCCAGTAAGGTATCTGAATACTTAGTCCACCCCTCAGAATAACAAAATAAGCATTCCGTTCACATCATAACACCGTATTCTTCCCACAAGTGGTATTCTGCATTCCTCATGTGTGTGTTTGTGATGATTTGTGACGCTCCACCTCGGTGACAAAGAGCTGCAGTAACGTGTACTGTGCAAGCTATCCACTGAGGGGTTTTATGATAGAGAGAATGGCCAGACTGTACCTGTCAGCTTGACTGTTGACTGTTAATATGAAGCTTCTATTTTCAAAACACAGCTCAGGGAAAGGGAATCTGTGTGTGTGTGTGTGTGTGTGTGTGTGTGTGTGTGTGTGTGTGTGTGTGTGTGTGTGTGTGTGTGTGTGTGTGTGTGCAGGAGGGAGACACAGAGCGAGGGGAGGGATGGGAGAGGTGCTGGGAGTGACGCCAGACCACACATCATTTAATCATGTTAGAGTGTGCAACCACTTTGTGCATATTTTCGGTTGCATTGGTGATAGGAGTTGTTATTGTACAAACTGTACGCACAGAGAGCGGGGCTTGACAGAAGGGATGACAGTTTGATGGAGAGAAGAAATATAACCCTTATTTTAGGTTTTGAGATTTGTCAAATTGTAGATTAATTTCAGCTTTATGACCAAAATATGGTAATAAAAGTCAGATTTCTGCCGCTGCTGCAGCTTGTGAAACGTGTTAAGAAATTTGAAGCAACAACATTTGAGACCACTTAAAAGTTGAGCCTGTGGAAGGATGACCATTGTGCATATTAGCATTGGATTTGAACGTGTCCTTCTGGCTTAATCCCACTGTTGACTCGTCTGCTAAGTACCGAGTGTGTTATTTTTGCTCTTTTTAGGGAGCCCCTCTCTGCATAATCTCACTTAATCTAATCTATCCCCCCTTTATAATAGACTGGGAACGATGTGACTTCATAGAAAAAGCTTATGTGTAGATCCATACCAAACAGACTTGTGTGTCGGCTACTTCCCCAACCCCTCTAGCAAAGCTCTTGTGAAAATGCAAGTGACCTCTGCGCCCCTTGTTAGTCTGAACAATAGGCCTGCCTCCTCTTACAGCTGCAGCCATGCTGGAGGGGAAGTTAGCTAGAACAGAAAACTCACATCTCGTGATTAATAGGTCTAAATACTGTATTTTTGGCTTGATCCCACGCCTGCTTGGTACACCAGGAAAATCCCCTCTTTATTTGAAATATCAATTATGTGCAGGATTTAGGGCTGTGGCTAACGACCAACCGTTTTGTCTATAAAATGTCGAAAAATGCCCTTTATGATTTCCCACGTCCCAAAGTGTGACGTCTTGAAATGTCTTGTTTTGTCTCACCAACAGTACAAAACCCAAATATATTCAGCTTACTATCATGCATGACAAAGAAAAGCTTTAAATATTCACACTGCGGACGCTTGAACCAGCAAATGTTGACATTTTTGCCTAAAAAAAGACAAACAATTTCTCAATTATCACATGCCGATTCACTTTCTGTCAATCGGCTGATGAACTAATTGACCATTAGGTTGCAGCTCTAGCAGGATTTGTTGTTCATGCTGAAAGTGACTGACAGAGTTCTGGAAGATGTGGATGGATGAATGTGGATGAATTGTTCAATTAACAGTCTCTGGTTCTAGCTTCTAAAATATGAGGATTTGCTGCTTTTCTTTGTTATTTCACTGTGAATTAAATGTCATTGGCTTTTAGACTCTTGATAAATGTTGACAAAACAAGTAAATTGAAGACATCACTGCGTGCTCTGAGACATTGTGAATGTTTTAAAGATTATTTTTTGGGCATTTTTAGGCCTTTATTGAGGAGTCAAACCCTGGCCCGCTGCGTCAAGGAGTAAACCTCTATATATGGGCGCCCGCTCTACCAACTGGGCTATCCTGGTGCCCAACATTGTGAATGTTTTAGACTTAACAATTAATTGAGCAAAGTAACTGATAATGAAAATAAACAGTTTAAGTTTAAGCCCTAGTCTCAACTATATACAGAATTCTTGTGGATTGAAGTTATTTGTGCTCACATTAGCTGTCAGGTTTCCTGAATATCTGGATGGGAAGGCATTTAAGTTAAATAAGAAATTAAAATGCAATTCAAATACACAAATACTTTTTTCACGTCTGTTGCCGTGAGCAGGGTTTGGGAGTTAAACAGGCGAGTTAGACAGCGACATGATAGTTTTGAAGAAAAAACAACCTAGATTCAGTCTGGGAGTCTTAACCCGCGATGGATATAATTGGAGCTTTTGAGGCCCCCAGCAGGCGCAGACTCATGCATGTTGAATGTGACATGCTGTGAAAAACATAAGCAGATGATGTCACAGCGCAGCACAGCAGTGTTAAGTGTAAATGAAAGGCTTTGAATCATGAATAACATCCGGCTTCTCCAAAGTCTCAGCTTCTATAAATTAAACAAGGTCCAACCCAGGGACCTTGAAGGATTGTCAAGTCTTGCAGCATGGGATAGTGTTGCATGGCAGACATGTTTACCCTCTTCAAATTTCAGCGTATAGACAGAGAAACTAGCAGCTGCTCTGGAAATGTGAAAATGTCTCAAGAGGTGTAATCTCACTATAAAAAAAGGGAGTGGGGGGGTGGCATCACAACGTCTAGTATGCGCTCCGGAGGTTGTATTTTTTTTTTTTTAGGAGAGAGATCCACACCTCTGATGAGTAATGAAGGTGATTCTGAGCAAGTGTTGGAATTACATTCAACAGAGCCCGCGGGGGTCCATATCTCATTGTTCTCTGACAGGGAAAATTAACTAGGATTTACTAATACACAGGGAACGTCCCCCCCTCCCCTTTTCTCTCGCTCTCAAAGAAAAGGTCTTTGGGTAATCTCTTTCCCCAGCAACATACCTCCCCTACCCCCTCCACTCCACCCCCAAACACAAATGTCAAATGCTTTCAAGTTTGTTATCAAGATGTAAAACACAAGTAGATAAAATCCACGACATGTTGCACGTTTTTTCGTTCGTCTGTTGCCTTATGTCGACACACACAAGAGGTCTCTGTTTAAATATTGTTTAGCATTTCACCTGTTTTTTTTTGCATAGTCACTGTGACTAAACCCTGAGATGACCCATAGCTTCAGAGCTTTTTATCTCACAGGCTTTGATTGTAAATGATTTTAACATAGTTTTGAAATTGATTTTGTTCACTAAGTTCTTCTTACAGCACTTCAAAACTTGGTATGTGTTATCACTAGTTATGATTTAACAGTTGGACACCCCAAAAGTCATAAATTTGCTGCTTTTCTCTGTTTTATATCGCTGAACATTGAGTATCTTTGGCTAGCTGAGTTAAAAAAATTTTTTTTGAAGACATCATCTTGGGCTCTGGGATTTGCTGATGGGCATTTTATCACTATATTCTGCCTTGCGTCAATTAATAGACTTCAATAGAAGAAGCTGCTATATTGGTAAATTCTCATTGGTCGTGGAAATACTTCAAATAACCAGTAACTTTTGTGTTGCTAGGAGAAAAAAACCTGATTTATAAAATTGTGTGTACAACTGTGGCTAAGTAAACTACAACAGAGAAAAGTGTGACCTCATAGCTCAACGTCAGGTTTGGTCCCCTCTCTGATAAATACAAACATAAGTGTGTGAAACAACCAACTCTCTTTCTAACAGCAGAAATTGTTCATTAGAAAAAGCTACGGGATCCTTTCATTTGTACAGTAGCTGTGTGAGAATTACAGCAAATAATGATTGTCATAATCTATCAACAATCTTTGGATTATTTGTTTAGTATTTTGCCCATAAAATATTGTAAAAATTGTCTTCACAAGTTCCCGGAGCCCAATGTGACAGCATCTGTTTACTGAAGTTCAGATTCATGACTTTTCTCTCCTGCTCAAACAAAACAGTCTAACTGATGATGAAGTGCAGACAGCAGTAACACCACACCCACAGCCTGTGTGTCAGTTTACACTGCACCTTCAATCTAACACAGTGTCTGTGTGCGGTCGGTTACCCAGGTGCAAGCCATGCATCACAGACCGGAGCTGATACACTAACGTGACAGCTGTGGGCAGTGAAAGAAGACCACGACAGGAGTCTCAGCACTGGATGGGATGGCATACATTAACCCTTTAGCATCCGATTGATGCATTGTGGGTCAAAACTCGCCCCCCTATCTGTTCTGCGTCTTACTCTTTCCAGTGACACCAGTATTTCTCTTCAACCCGTTCTCACTACCAACTCGTAAAATACCGACGCTTGGCATAGCAGCAGCTTGACCGCGGCGCTGTAAGATGACGCAGTATTAGGGCTGAGCAATAAATCGATTTTATCGATTAACTCGAATGTGTAGTTAACGTCGATCTGTTTAAATGAAAATCGGTTTTCTCCATATCACTCGCTGACTCTTCCCTCTGGGCTCCCGTAGTTTCGAACGGGCTCAGCCTTCCCCCCGCACGTTTGCCATAGAGATACACAAACAACATGGCAGCGACAGGGACTAACATTGGTTCTTTTCTTACTAGTCGTTTCATTACTTACTTAACCGTAATCTCCGCCGAAATGACCGGTACCTCGTGGTGCTCTGTACCCGGCTGACAATTCTTGGATAACTGAACCACCAACTACAGCTGACCCGACGGAGCACCAGAGGCGGTGTTGACTACGAAGGAGCTTACTACAGGTATGCTACATTCATGAGACCATGGGATGTTAATGTACGTTACTCAGCAACTGGTGAAAATAGGGGCATTGTTGCACGACTAAAGTCAAAATGATTTGAACGTTTAAGCGAGGAACGACAAGTGGATTACCTGTATGTGTGAAAACAGCTTTATCTCACGCATCCGTTTTGTTGTTGTGGAATATATAGTTTAAATATATAATGTTATCATTCCCCCCCAAAACAATGGTAGGCAAAACACTCAAAGCAATTTATTAGTGCTGTCAAACGATTAAAATATTTAATCGCGTATATATATTGCACATAGTTAACTCGCAATTAATCGCAATTAGGGTTAGGGTGAGACTTTTCGCGCCAAAGGCACCTGACCATGAGTCGCTTTTCAACGCGATGGGAGTGAGAATGGGTTGTTCTGTTGTCTATCCTGGATAAATGTCCATATATCTGCCTTGAATTTTTTTGAATTATTTTTTTGAATTTTACCTTTTGTTATGTTTTGTAATCAGCATTGGTTAATTGAGTTTGGAGCACTTTAGCCTCCATGTTTTTATGGATAAATAAATTGAACCTTGCACCTTGATCCTTAAATTTAGACACCTTCAGTGTCAAGAGTAACACATGTGAATGTTGTCTGTAGTGTGAACAGGAACTGCTAGTAGCCATGGACTGTATGTAAAGTTGGACGACATGACAGATTTGCCACAATGTAAACAAACAGACAGGGCTTAGTTTCATCATCCAGTGTTTATTAAGCCATTTACACTATTAATGCTTTCAACAGCACTAAGGCAGAGCACATCTCATCAACCTGGTTCTTATATTCCAGGACACCCTCCTCTACCTTTCCTGTACAGACATGTGCTGTGTGTTAAATACTTGTGGACATACAGGAAAAAAGAACTATTTCAATTTTTTTTATAGAAGGTGTCCTATAACATGTATAACTTATTCTGAACATAATACTAAATGGCATGCCCAGGGTTCAAAGGGTTAACAGCTACCAGTGAGTATGTCTCTAAAGGCCTTTTTATGCTTCTGCGTAGAATTGACCACGTACCCCCGCAGACCCCTCTGCGTCTACATCGGACCATAGGCCGTAGCCTGACGTGCACCTCTCGAAAAATGTAACTACACGTCGCAGCGACGCACGTCGCTTGGCCGTTTCCCCTGACTCATTTCCTGGTTCTCCTTCTCCATAAACAACATGAAATCAAGGAGAGGGTTAACTTTAACTGCTACAGATTTCCCACCTTGGTCAGAAAACACAGGGGAGACACTTTGTCCCGGAGCTAATCACTGTCACTCTCTCACTTCTCCCTCGCTCGATCACCCACTGCCCACACACACACACACACACATGCCGGCTCGATGCACACACAGCGCACAAGTATAAACATCAGGCCGCTTACATAGGCTACAGCGAAAGCTCTGCGTGGAGCCTGTGCGGAACCATAAAACGGCCTTTAGTGATTGTGAGTGTTTTCAGGATATAAAACATGCATTTGTGTATCGGCACCGTGTGTAAAATGATGGCTAGTGGTCACGTGCGATGCCGTCCCAGTGGTGATTTTAAATAACTCCTCTGTAAACACGTCCTGTCTGTTTCAATATGTTCCCTCGTCCGGTGGCTGGCGGGCCGTCCCGTCTTTAGCAGTGGCTTCGGGGAAAAGAACAGAGGCGAGACATTGTTTCACACACTAATAGTAATCACACATATCATAACGACTACTAGTGCTGCTGATTAATTCAAATTAATTGGGAAGTGTTGTCCGAATGTAAACACACAGCGAGACACACATGCAGACACACTTTACACTCCTATTTATTCATGCAGATTGCATAAGCTCTTTTCTAACAACAGGGCATTCTCACTTTGTCAGTATCAAACAGAGAGAAGCTGCAACTGACCAGATTATTTTTACACACACATATATTGCACCCCTACTTCTTCTTGGCAAACGGTGTGTGGCCCAACGGGTCCAACGGCTTACAAAAATGTTGACGGCGGACGCTATTTTTGACCATCTGCTCTAAAAGGAGGGCATGTTTGAGTCACACACGCTGTGGTGTGAGGCTGCGCCTGTGATGTGCCTGGCATGTGGAGAGACAGAGAGAGACTGCTCACACGAGGGCCCAGCATCCTTCGTGTCACCATGGACGTACACAGTGCGTGGCTGGTTTCACTAATGTGTGTTACATTAGCGTGATGGAGGTGAAGGGTGTGAGTGTGTGTGAGGGAAGGGAGGGGTTAATCCTCCTCATCTTGGACAAAGAACAAGAGAAGATATCCTTGTGCTTGACTTATGGTGTAAACATCGTCAGTGAGATGAAATAGTCCGAGGTCAGAAATGTGTGTGTGTGTGTGTGTGTGTGTGTGTGTGTGTGTGTGTGTGTGTGTGTGTGTGTGTGTGTGTGTGTGTGTGTGTGTGTGTGTGTGTGTGTGTGTGTGTGTGTGTGTGTGTATGTGTGTGTGAGAGAGAGAGAGAGAGAGAGAGAGGTAGGAATGTGAAACCTAATCTGGACTGGCCGGAGGAGGGGTTGAGCCCACTGGGTTTCTTTGGAGAATGTGTTACCACTTCTCACAGAGTTTACGATTATTGTATTTCTTTTTTTGGGCAAAAAAATCTGCCTGCTTGGCGACTTTGTAAACTACTTTCATAGTGACACTTTCCTTTGCATAATTTTGACTTTTTATGCTTCTTCAACTGCAGATAATCTTCTTATCAAGTCACTTTTGTCTGCCTATAAAGTCCTTTGTGCAAAGATCCGCCAGTGCTGATTTCAAATACACTTATAATAGTATTTTCATTCAAAATTCTAAAATAAAAGTTAGATTTTACTGCATTCAAGTGCAGCAACCCGTTTTATTCGTTCTTTTGTCAAGATACAAACACTTACAATGATGTTTTGAAGAGAAAAAAGTAGACAAAGACTTCACTGGCAGATTTGTTTTACTTTTTTTAAGTGTCGTTTTGCACGACTGATGTTTTTGATCTAGGTTTTCTTGTTTTATAATATTTCTAAAGTGAGGCCGCAACTAATAATTTTTTCTTTGTTGATTAATCCGGACATTATTATCTTGACTTGTCACGTCAGAAAATAGTGAAAAATATCCATCTCACAGTCCAAGGTGACATCTTTAAATGTCTTGTTCTGTCATAGAGAACCAAAAAAAACTAGCAAATGTTCACATTTGAGAAGCTGGAGCCAGTTAATTTTTGGAACTTTAGCACAGAAGAAATGTTAAATACAGCAGTATTTTTTTTGTGATGATAATTGTTTCAGCCCTATTTTAAAACATCCATCCTTAAAATGGACTCTCCAATAAGATGCAGATGTTTCTTTAAGAAACACCACATTACCACATTACCTGCGATGTTCAAACTCGAATGACACATCTTTGGTTTGGTGCCACAGTTATCCACCTTTATTCAGAAAACATATGTCAGTTCAATTTTATTTATAGTATCAAATCATAACAGGAGTTATCTCGAGACACTTTACAGATAGAGTAGGTCTAGACCATACTCTATAATTTACAAAGACCCAACAATTCCAGTAATTCCCTTGCTTACTTGATACTTGCTATCAATACCTTGCTACTGATACATCCATGATACTTGACTGTGGCTTTGTTGTTGTTATTTTTATGGCATCAGCTAGTTTTCAGGAGCAAATTGAAAAAGCAAATCACTTGAGGCTGCGTATACTGCATCCTCTTTGTGTGGCGTCGGCAGACTCTTCCTTTGGAGGACGGAGTTGGAGAAGATCATGTGAGCTGTAATTATATTTATGCTGGGTCCCATTCTATCTGTCACAGTAAATGTTGCCTGACTTCCCATATTGTAAATCATTACAGCGGATTAAATGCTGGTTATAAACTCAAAAGGCTGGAGAAGGGCTCCTTCTTTGTCCCTGTGATCGCTGTATTTGTTTGTTTTTGACAAGCTAGTTGAGATATTAGCCGTACAGTGTTTCCTGGATGTTTTCAATACATTTTAATTGGGAGGAGAATGGGTAATGTCACCGGCGATTGCTTTGAAGAAGAAGAAAAAATCTTTCAAAAGAGCAGGCAGCCTTCCAAGAGTAGAAGAATGCCTCTGAAAAGCCTCAGTATTTCACAAGCCATCCTCCAGTTTTTGTTTTCGTATTTGTCTGGGATCAAAGACAACGATGAGCAGCGACGGAAAGTTTGACTCAGTTCCTGGCAAGTGGTGTCTTTCAAACTGGTGCAGTAGAAAGAAAAATGGATTCATCTCCATCAGCTGCTCAATGCTGAAACAGGAGAGACGTTCTGGTGACTGATGAAAGAGTGATCGCTTCTGCATGCTTCTCATACACAGATAAGGACTGACGGTACACTTGCCTTTGGCAGCTGATATTATTCACATACATCCAAATGATTAGCTCAGTCCCTCATTCATTAGTGAGTGGCACGAATCGTTACTCACAAATCACGAAAAAGATTAGTTAAGAATGAATGAACTTGTCATGCCGCTCGCACTTCCACTGCTCTCACCCAACAACACTATTGTAAGGCTTAATTTTACTCTCTCCCTTGTGACTTTTTTCGGCAGTTAAATCAACTTACGGCGCCGAGTTGTCATACATGTGTTCTGCCACCTTTGGCACAAAGACTCATGTCTCAGCAGTTGCTTCATTTGTCTATAAAATCGCTTGTTTGGAGAAGCCCTGAATGTTGCATCTCTCGATTTGTATGCGGATCACATCAACGCAAATAAAGCCTCAAACTATTTCCCTAATGTTCACTGCAGGAAAATCACATTTCAGCCTTATTTATGCTACTGTCTATACCTGAAGATATAATTTCATCCTTAATCTTTTATAGACGCTCTCACTTGCTATATATTATGGATTTTAGCGTGCCAGGAGTTCTAAGAGGGAAAGTATGAATTATTTGTGTCATTACTTTTGCTGCTGATAGGAAATGTTTTGCATAATAAACAGCCAAAAAACAATAAAAAAAAAAAAAAAAAAATAATGCTGTTTTCTGATAAAAAAAAAAAACACCAAAATCCTCTTTATTTTAACCACCAAAAATTTTCCATTGTGTCATTGTTCAGCTACTATTTGTTTTCATTAATTTTCAATAAGTTTGTATTGTCATGTTAATTCACTCCACAAGAGTCTCACTACTCTGTTAAAGTTGAAGAACAATGGGTGCCCAGATAGCTCAGTTGGTAGAACGGGCGCCCATATATAGAGGTTTACTCCTCAACGCAGCGTGCCCGGGGATCGACTCCGACCTGTGGCCCTTTGCTGCGTGTCATTCCCCTCCTCTCTCTCCTCTTTCATGTCTTCAGCTGGACTGTCAAAAATAAAGGCTGAAAATGCCCTAAAAAATAATCTTTAAAAAAAATATAATTGAAGAACAATAAGGATGAAAGGCAAGAAGGCGAGGTTCATATCAACGGAGTAGGATATTGGAGAGGAGTAGTCTACACTTTGCTGAACTCCCAAAGCTTCATTTTTTTAATATTTAGCTCCTGTCAGTTAAAATCAAAAAAAGTTTCTCACTTTCTCTAAAGCTCAGAGAGAGGGGTGGGGGTTGGGGTGGGAACTGCTTCACGGGTGAAAGCCCTCGCACATGAATATTTAATGGTTGCATTTTAACCAGAGTCATAAAATCCAAGAGGATGTGGCTGAAAAGAAAAGAGCAGTGAGGAGTGTGCAAAGTAGGCTACATTGTTTCTTTATAGTCTGAGCTGAATGCCTGAAAGTCATGTAGCTCCTTTCTGGCTGCACAGTGAATCAAATATGTGCATTGTGTCAGGCTAATTTAAAGCCCGGGCCACATTTAGCGATGTGTTGCAGCCTGTTTTTGCAGGGTAAGCAGCTTGTTCTACAGCAGGATGAAGAAATCTTGGACCTTAAGGGGCTACATTGAAAATGTTTCATTTTGACACTTACTCAATGCACTCAGGAAAATGGATTTGATACACTTAATCCATTTGGCCAGTTGACCAGATTCAGAGGCAACATCTATTCAATCCACATCAATTTTAGCTTAATGGAGCTTGAGCCAAAAGAAAGGAGGATATGTGTGGATATTTAATATGCGACCTCTCCTCCTTCTTCTTCTAGTCTTGTCATGCATTTTTAAAATTCTGTTCAGCCCTCAGCTCAGCCAGACTTGCAGCAGACAGACACTGAGCCGATTGTTAAGTTTGATAAAGCTCTCTATTTTTGCGTGGCGGGGTTATTTTTGTGTGTGTAAGCTTTACTTCACCGAGGTAATCATTTGTCATCCAATATTGAATGTAGTTAAATGGACTCATAAATTGCAATCACTTAACTCAGCCCTACTATTACGTTTAATATTGTTTTGTGCAAAAGGTCAGCTGGCAGTGGATCAGGTTCCAGCAACCCAGATAATTCAGCTGCCTTTTATGAGTTTTTTTAAGCTCCGGAAAAATCAGCTGCCAGGCAAACTGACTGTACAGTACTTAACAGCAGTAGCACCGGATATGCAGCGGCTACTGTTTATGCTTTCTATCCTTAGATATCCTTAATGCAGTGTTTAAAGTGTGTGTGGTCGGCAGCTTGCAGATAAACCACAGTGGGTGCCCTTAAGGGAAACAGAATAGAAGGCTTTCCCCACTGAAAAGTCCAAAGTGCAGTTGTCCCCTCTGCACAGCAACAATGGAGCGGTTGTGCAAACGGAGTCATCAGCGGCGCTGGCAAGCTTGGCAAACCAGCTTATCAGGAGGCAGGGTGCACTGAGGGGGTGTGGGTGGGGGTGGTGGTAAGTGGAGGTTAGTGTGTGTGAGTGTGTGCGTCTGTGTGTGTGTGTGTGTATGTGTGTGTGTAAGACTTTGTATGGTGTTGAGTGCTACACAACCTCTCAGTTCATTTGGAAGCTGTGTCCCTGCTAAGGCTGCGGAAAGAAACACAGCTGGGTAGTGCTCCGAGCGTGACCCATTTGTGTTCACATTTTATTGACAGCTCATATTGTTTATATAAGAGTTTGCATATATGAGTTTGCATGTGTGTGTTTGGGTATGGGATCATGTATGTGCTGCTAACCAACCCCATTAAAGGAAGACTCCACCAAAAGCTTTTCTTTTGTGAGAATCAAATCAGGCTGAAATCAATATCACAATAATAAAAAAGCATATTGTTTGTAATTCAATTTGTGAGGATTTGCTGCTTTTCTTTTCTTTTTTATCTTTTACGTGATATGTATCTTAGAAGGCATCACCTTGGGCTAATGGAATTGTGATGGGTATGTTCATTCTTTTTCTGATCTTCTATAGACTAAACTATTAATTAATTAATCAAGAAAATAATCGTCAGATAAAATGATAATGAAAATAATTGTTGCAGAACTAGTGAGAAGTTTTGAGTTATATTGTCAATTGGCATGTATGATGCACAACTTCAGCGCTCTACCTGAACTAACAGTATACTCTATATTAATATTGAATTATCATCCAATCTTTTAGCTTAAAAAGTGGCTCAGAAAGGCTTGTATAGCTTGCTCCTTTTCTAACGTCCTTGAAGCAAGAAAGTACAGAATTTACAGAGCCATCTTTCTGTGAGTATGTGACACTTAAAAGATAGATTTTCAGCGGAGTGTACCTTTAACCCCTCCACCTGTTATAATACTGAGCAGATGTTAAATGGCTCTACCTGGACAGGTCCAGTGGATAAGCCTAGGCGATAAATATCAAAGTGTCAATATTTGCATTACTTTTCTTGTCAGGGTAATACATTTACTACTGTCTGCCTTTTAAGTTAAAAAAACAGCATAAGGAAAACCAAATGAATCCTCGCTCATCTCTCAGATTCTGATTTTTAGCGGTGCTGTTTGTTGGTGGCAGATATATTTTCCTTCTCAGAGCTGTTTGAGGTGTTGGAGGAATGCGTTGTGTGCTCAGAGAGTTTACTCACTTGCAAGATAGTCTGTAGTGCTTTCACTGCATTTCCTTTGGGACACAACACTTGGAGAAAAAAAAAAAGGAAGTCTCAAGGTGCCTGTGTTAGGCTTTAGATGTGACTCTGGGTTGGTAAATATTTAGAGAGCAAGCATTTTGATACCAGCAGGGATTATCGTTGAGAGAAACATGTTTTTCTAAGAATGTAAATGTCAGCATATTGCAAGGCATGATGCCACATATTTTTATTTTAATGCCATTCTCCAAAAAACAGCAGTTTAGCAACTCAAATCCCATAGAGGAAATCTGATTGTTTTCCCGCGTCCGGCTTATTTTGATGTAGCTCGCCCACTGACTGAAGCTCATTTTCTTTGTTCAAAAACCATCCAATTCATCAGCGGGGATTGTTGCCGCCCACAAACAACCTACATATTTGTTCCCCTGCTTCACCTTGTTGGCTTTTTAGAGGGAAGGTGCCAAAGGTCTGTGTTAAACATGTCATGTGCTATCCACCTTATTTACTTGGTCACTGAATATTCATGGGCCTTGATACTGGTGTCAGCCTTCAGCCAGCCGTGCACAGAACGCGCAGCAACCTCCACAGTCATCAAACAGGCTTGATCTGTCGACATGCAACTCCTTCCATCGACATGCAACTCCTTCCATCGACATGCAACTCCTTCCATCCTTCCCAGAGATCCTCTTTCACGTCACATTTACCTTTTGTTTTCTAATGAGGTGGCAATTTCGCCTGAAGCTGACAATCGTTTCCTGTTCCAATTTGCGTGGCATGCAAGGGAAGCCGTGCTGATTCTTGCTCGGAAGCGCTCGGGGACAAGTCAGTGAAGGCACCCCTGCGAAGAAGAGAAGGCGGGGGGAGAAGAGTGGGTATAACCCCGTGTTCTGCAGTCATGCCCATTTACTCCCCCTGACACCTCCGCGGACACGCTCTGACCTCTGCAGGGATCTCGCTCCCTCTTCACTCTCACTCATGCGTTTCCTCTCTGCTACGAGGAAACCGCACCAAATTCCTTGTACATTACATTACAAGAGCTTTCGGGAGGCCCTCGTCGCCGCTTGGCCTCGTCTAGACTGCCGTGACTGTTGTTTGGCAGCACGGCCGAGCTGCGGTGTGGGGTCAGACTCACTTAGCATGGCTGCGGAGATTGCAGTGGTTGTCTCATTAAATATATGTTTCCTGTGTTAACATGAAAAGCTCATGCTCTTTGTTGTTCCTTGGCTCAGATGAAAGACAGCCTGTACTCTTTCAGAGCATGATAATGTCAGCATGGTTAATACTGTGAATTAATAATTTGCAGGGTGTTGCAGTGAGATTTGGGCAGTGGTGGAAGAAGAGTTAAGGTCTTTTACTTAACTAAAAGATGCAATACCACTGTTTTAAAGTCTACTTCACACAAGGCCTTTAAGTAGTGCATTCAAAACTGTAAGTCTAGTGGCTTATATTTTCATTGCCTGATCTGGTCACCCTAATACCCTATAACTACTGATTACAAATTTATATTTTACAAAGCATATCAAGAGCTTAAATATGATGCTTTGTTATACGCTACATTGAACCATCCAACATTATATACTGTACAACCAGTTAAGTTATTTTCCATGCAAAGATGCCAAACTTTTCATGATTCTAGCTTGTCAAATGTGAGGCTTTTCCTTAGTTATTTCCTTATTCCTTTTAAATATTTTAGGGATTTTTTTTTGTTCTTTTTTTTTTTACTTTGTCCAATAGTTGGATATTGTAATATAAACGTGATATAAGTGTTGTCTTTTCCTGGTTTAAAATTTTCTGAACTTACCAGACCTACTAGTGGTTTTATTATTTGCCTTTACCCACTTAGTCATTGAATCTAGAGGATGGATACCCGAACCGAGCCTGTTGGGACCCGGCGGGACCTGACGGGCTGGCCCGGGTTCGGACAGATATTTAGAAATGATGTTTGGGTTCGGGTCGGGCTCGGTCACATCAGCGCGATAAGGCATTGAACATTTTAAATTTAAACACTGCTTATTATATAGGTGCGTGCCTGTGTTAACGTGCGCTTGTTGCCCCGTGTGCGCTGATGCGCTCATCTGTTGACATTTCTGAATGCCTTCCTACAGTTGCTTAATAAAAGCGGGCTTTCTACACGAACAAACGTACATGTGTCATTACTATGAGAAAAAAACGAGATTTTAACTGTGTCGGGCTCGGGTCGGGCTCGGGTCGGGCTCGGACATAAATATCTTAATGCCTGTCGGGCTCGGGCTGGGTTCGGTTACTGCTCGGTCGGACGCTAGCCGGGCTTGGACAGAAAAATGCGATCCCGATCCGCACTCTAATTGAATCAAAACTGTCAAAACTATTAAAATGTTGTGGAAGCACCAATAGTCAACCACACAATATTGCCGCAATATCAACAATGATGTATTTGGTCAAAAATAACGTGATATTTGCTTTTTGTCCATATCGCCCAGGTCTACTGGAAACTATAGCTTTGATATAAGTTAAAATTTCCCTATGAAATGAAGGGGGTTAAAAGGATTAGTGTGGCTACAAGCAACTTTCCGTTTGTGTTGATTCTAGCGGCCCCTTTGGACAAATGTGGTCACTTTTTTACCATACCTGCTATCAAAAAGATGTTTTAAAGTTAGCGATTCCGGAAGGTCATATAGTTGTGATGAATGTTTTGCTCAGACAGAAAACCATTCATTTACAATAAGAGAGTACGTTACAGATGCATCGTTGCATTTCAAGTGTTGCAAACAGTTACTTAGCCTACTTTGGATGTATCGTGAGCTAAACCAGGTGTCACTGTCACTGTGTCATGAGCACAACCATTAGCAGAGTTTGTTGTAGCAACCAACGTAATAATAACTTAGATTTATATAGCACCTTTCATGAAACCCAAGGATGCACAGGGGGACAAAAAGAAAATAGTAGGCTACCACAAAGACGATTGAAAAGAAATAAAAACAGGACGCTAAATGGAAGGGCGACGTCATTTCACGTAGGCTACTGATGTACAACCACGTCTCGCATTGTAAAGTTTACCTACTGCTACCGTTTACCTAGCTGGATACTCAAACACAGGCTTTTCAGCTGTTACACGGAATTCTGTGACCCATCAGAATGTGTTACTGTAGACTGTGTTTACTGCCGTAAATCATGTTGTGACTTCGCGGGAAAAATCGGACTGGGGCAAAGGCAATAATAAAAAGCTAGATAAAATAGCGTTCTTTTCACTGTTAGTCTCTTTTGCTGTGCATATTCATGATCACAGATGGAAAACGAAATAGTTTCAGAAACATTTAAAAGTTCCTCGTAGCTACATCAAGTAGTATATCTTGGAAATACTCAAGTAAAGTACCTTAAAATGGTACTTTAGTACAGTACTTGACTAGGCCAAATGTACTTAGTTACTTCCCAGCACTGGATTTGTGAGAGGAGGAGCAGAGACAGCCTGAGTGCAGGCTCTAAGTCCTGATACATGAGTGTTTGGCCGCAGCAGAGGGAATTTCTTCTCCTGTCATCTCCCAGTTGATTAGTATTGATTGGTTGGGCTGAATTGGCCTCTTGAATGGAAGTTGGATCAAATAATCCCTCATTCTTGTTTCCCAAATCCACTGTGAGGGCTTGAGAACGATTGCATCAGTGGCTTTCCGAGCGTGCGGCAGCAAACTGAAACATTTCCTGCGGGGGTCCAAAAAAGACGTTTTTTCTAGCCTCAGTGTTTTACCTCTTAATGAGACTGGGAGAAAGTTGACCTACCGAGTAATTGTGACAAACATAGCCGAGGGGGAGCTGAGTGTTGCCCTGCCCCCTTTTCACTGTGGTGATTTAAAAAAAAAAAAAAAAACACTGCACCTGCGGTTTGTATAGACATGAATCTTTTCCCAGACAAAACGAGGAATTCACTGCAGCTTGGAAGGATCCCCCTGCGGTGCACGGATGACACGGTCTGCTGTGTTGCTGCCGCCGCTACTGGTTGGCTTTGGATGGGGGCAGCTTGAGTGTAATGATGAAATGGAAAAGTTCCAGGGCAGTGAACACTTGCACGCATAAGGTAATTGGAGATTGCCACCAAAGAACTGCTTTCAATTCTGCTCCACAGATAGACAGACCACAAAGTTTGATTATGTTTGCTGTTAACCAAACGCCTGCTGTAGTCGAGCGAAATGGGATCCTGTTCTGTTCAGACAGGGTGCAAGATGGGAAGGTGAGAAGGCAGCGACTTGGGCTGTTTTCATTATAAAAGTAGCATCAACATTATTATTTCAGTTTGATTCAATCTCAAGTTTTCACTGTTGAGGTGTTTTCAGAACACAAAGACATGCACAGGAGCCCGTACAAATGGGTTCTGACATCTTATTCTTCATTTATGAGACCTGAGTGTTGTTTATAAATGATTGACAGGTTACGGAATGCCGGGGATCCCCACGTTAGTGTAGCATTGTTGATCGCTTTGAGAGCAGGTGTTTGAGGCTCATGTTAGACTCGTTTAATTAAAGAAAGAAATTGGTGGTTATTTAGCCACTTCAAGCCTGATTTGACACTGGAGGATCGTAGTGTGTTCAATGGAAAGCAGATGAATGATTGATAAGAGAAGCAAAGCTGCTTCAAGTCCTGCTCCGAGGACATTAATAATGAAGGACACTTTGAGCGCCTCAGATTTCATCACCTCCTGGATTTAGCACTACCATTTTTTTTTTTTGTATTTTTTTTTTTCAGTATTATTTTTATTATATATTTCTTTCGTTAATTTTTTTATTTTAAGATTTAAATTCTGTTAAAAAAATGTTTTTATAATTTCTATGTTATTATAAATAAATCCACTGAATGGTATTCAGCAAGCAATGACATTATTTACACAATATTGTACACAGTCTGCACCCGAGGGTCTCACACTACTCGCTCTGGGGCCAGATATGTCCTGTGAGGCACTTGCATAAGGTCCCACACAAGTTTGCAATTTTTTGTTAAATCTGGCTCTGCAAATTACGTTACGCAAATTTTTCCTATTTGGATTTTCTCCCTATAAGATAATTTTAGTTAGTTGTTCAAATGTATTGTTAAAATAACACTGGCTCCCAGGTAATTTGAGTTTGAGACCCATACACTACATCATTAAGTTTCATCCACCTGTTTTTATTTACTTCAATTTGTGCAGGTTTATCTCGAAGCGCCCAACTACGCACCTTTATTCACCTTTTCTTTTGCCAATTTTCTGGAAAGTCAGTTATATTTTGCACTAGATTTGGATGGAAACTATTCATACCTTCCGGTTAAGATTTATTTAGCTCATGCTCAATTGTTCAGCAGAGACTGGCTCATTTCGCTCCACTAGCTTGTGCCCATGGTGGTGCTCAAAGTTTGACTGTTCACTTTTGAGTTATGAGTGCCAGAGGTGCCAAAACACATAAAAGTTGTTGGAAGAGGAAAAAGGAAGATGAGGATATGTTTTTGGCAGTGTTGTTGCTCTGTGAAGCTGCCTCTCCTGTCTGCGGTGTAGATCCTGCTGCTCTATGTGTGTCTGTCAGGCTCCATGTCATCCTGCCATTGTTCAGGCCAGAAATCAGCACAGAGTCCCATTGTTCTACACACAAATCTGCAGCTACAGGCTGTTCTGCCCAGTATCTCTGCACTCTGTCATGTTTGTAAAATGTCATTTCAGCTATGATAAGAGGTTGCCACGGGTTCTGCTACCTCTACTGTCTCTGTGGTTTGAAAGTTACAACAACATCCTTCAAACTTGCCATAATTAGTTAACACTTAATCTTATTTGGACTTCGAGTGCCGACGATTTGCCTGAGCATTGCAGAGGGAATGCACAAGCGTCTCCTCTCCCTTCATAAATCCTAACTGGCTTTTGACAGCAAAGGAAGACATGCCTCAAAGTGGATCAAAGTAGTTCCTCCCTCCCCCTGTCTAAATGCCGCAATATGTTGACATGGCCCCAGTCACAAGCTTGGTCGTTTGTGGAGGAGGAGAGTGACTGAGGATTGCTCCGGCTCGTGGGAAAGCATTCTGGCTGAAAAGACGTCCTGACATTTGTTTTCCAAACAGCGTTTGTGTGGCTTCATGTTACGGGGCAGTGAGGATCTTAAGAGTGTTCAGTGGGTTTTCTGTTGTACAATGGTGTTGATGCAGGCTGACTTCTCTTATGTGAACTGATTGTATGTGCTTCTTTCATGTGGTTTTACTTTGTGAGGTACCTAACTTAGCACTTTCGCTTTGCCGCCCTGTCTCTTCAGCCTGGCTGTGTGTCGCATTCAATGGCAGCGCAGCACGGCTCCTCGACCGGCTACAGCAAGAAACCTTTAGTTCAGAGGGAAAAATCGTTTTTCTCAGTAAGATATTCACTCTTATGCCACATGCACTTCTTGGCCCTGGCAATATTCCCTCTTACAGTCATGAAGCGCTCTCGCATTGAAGCAAAATAAATGATTGTGTTTGCATTAAATCCTGCAGAGCTGTTCTTGATGCTACTAACTCTACAAGAAGAAAAGTGCAATGTAATACATACTGTATATGTTGGGTGCCCTCTTGACTCCCAGTAATAAAAAAGGAGGAGTTATTTTTCTGTCCAAGGTTGTGGAAGTGAAAAGTCTGATAATTGTCCCTGAAGATAATGTTATGTGAATGGCAGTTGGACCACTTCCAAGGCTTGGATGGGCACTGAACTTTCCAATACAAAAGATGAAAAAACATCTAGTTTTATTTTTTTTTGACTGAAAAGTCAAAGGTACAGTACATAAAAACAACGACCAATAGTATTGTTAAATCAACCAGGACACTCTTGGAAGATCCTGGAATACAAAAGAAAAAGTTTAAAATCTCTTTGCTTTGGGAACTTGTTGGGCAGCAGTTTTTATGGCTAACGTGTTAGCAGACTTATTTACACAGTCAGCAGATATGTTACTGTGCTGTATATGGTATATTGGTAAGTATGGAATTTGGCTTATGTGTTTATTTTAGGTCTTTACATCCTCATAATTCAAGATAACTGCTATGAGCAGCTTTAACGTGATCACCGTTTGATTGAATTCTTAATTTGTTCTTGATTGATGCCGAGTTTGTAAGAACATATGGCTCTGGTGTCTGTAATGGCCTGCCGGGTTCTGATGTTTTGCTCCAATAAGCCACCAGACATTTTTCAGCCAGCTTTGGTCTCGCTATGACACTTGAAGAGACCGCAGATGAGAATCACCTGTCTGTGGTGAGCCCTGGGAAGCAGAGCCCATCTCCTCTCAAGGCGGGTTGTCACCGCGGCTATTAAGACTAATAGCGGCAGCCTGTGATAAGCACAGTTAGCTGAATTCATGACCCGAGCGGCTGCAGCAGCGAGATCATTTCCACTTGTGTGTTTTTCTGCTGATGCGTTTAATTTTTATCCTGTCCGGTGCTGTGACACAAGAGGGAAACCAGAGAGTGCCAGAAATTGAGAGAAAAATAGAAAGGGAGTGATGGAGCCTTGGGTGAAATATTGATTTCGTACAATCCAGGGTGAAAGCACTGCAACAACAGAGGTACATTATATTCTCTCATAT